>NW_016107341.1:5477880-5501530 GCF_001604975.1 Cebus imitator
TTTTCTATAATAGACTCTGTACTTAAGAAAAAAAAAAAAAACCCTGAAAAAAACAACAACAAAAAACATTTTTCCAACTAGTTGGAAAAATGTGAAGTTAGAAAATCACTAATACTAATCATACTGGGCTCATGCCTATAATATTTAAAACAAAGGGCCTATTTTTCTCACACACACAAACATATATTTGGTAGCAAGAAAATATCCACATATATAAAAAGCTATAGGATGGTGGCAAAATTTTTGGTAAAGTTTTAAGGAGAAGGAAAACAGAAATAAATCATAGACTGTATGGCATGAATGTAAATGCATCAGCCATTTAAAAAGACAAGTTGAAAGGTGAGCTACAGGATATGAAGATTTTGATCACAAAACTATGTCAGAGACAAGAAGTACTTACGGTGTGGAAATGTGATAATTCAGATAGCAATAAATATAGATAGGTATAAATTATATTTTACTAAAATAAGAACACATATATTTATTTTGTCTTAGACCATTCTCAAGAAGGCAAATGGAGTAAGTAGGGTGAGCTGCTATCTTGGATTTAAATCTGCAAGAACAAGGATTAAGTAAAGTTAATGTGTTTGGAGAAGCTATAAATGATAGAGCTGCTAAGAGGCTAGCCATCTTCCTGTTCTGTTCCCCATCAAACCATATATATAAAGGGAGTTCTCCAAGAATGGAATGAAATATCCAACACACCTTCCTTGTCATCTTGATTTTTTAATGTGCAAATGAGAATGCTAAAAGAGACTGTTATAATTCTTTTTTCCATTTCCACACAATACCACAGTGCCTCATGTTCTACTAGATTCATCACTCATGACAGAGACACCAAATAGACCAAGATTGTGTTCATATGTTCAGGCCTAATTTGTAAGAGTACTGATGAGTTATTTTGTTATCATAACCTTGGGAATTTGAGGGACTAGTATAATTAACTTTGATCCTTTAAAACTGCCTACTTCAATTTCAGCAAAATCTTTTTTAATTTTCATTTTGCGACAGATTGATTGGGTGTGAACCATATACTGCTTGATAACTAAGAATTCAAGGCCTGACTGCTTTTCCAAACTGCATAAATTATTACACTTTGAAAAGAACATTTTTAAAAAGCAAAAAGAGAAAAAAAATCATTTACTCTCAATTTTCCCCTTCATTTCCCATCTGTCAGCATAAGCAGTCTATTAGGGAAAAACAAAACCAAAAACAGTGCTTTTTAAACTGGATACCTTTTTTTTTTTTTTTTAGAGAAAAATTAGTAGCAATTTTTTAAAATTTAGGTTCTTTGAAGTATCAGGGGCCTTTTAGAATGAAAAGTTATTGAAATCCCACTGACCAACCAAATAACAAGCAAATACCTCAGTGGTCTTACAGCACTGCTAAAATACTATTGTCCTAAATAAATATGTCAACTAGGAAAGATAGAATGCTTCTTATTAAACTTTCTATAGCTGTTAGTTTCGTATCTTATACAAAAGAATTCATATAATGAATGGGAATGTGTCCCAGTAATAAGATTAAATAATAATTCAGAAAGCACAAACTACCATTTTCTCCAAGGGTTACTTAAGCCTTTGGTTCAAAAGAGCTTCAGTTCCCCATGAAAGTTCTGTACTTTTTCAAGCATGCAACCAGTGACTCAGGATGAGTAATAGAGCCCGGCATCTCCTTTCCCTCCCCTTCTCTCCTCTGTTCTTTCCTGCTTCACCAGAAAATACAAATTAATTGACTGTTTTTAGCATGCCCTTGTGTTGCTTATCTTAGCTCTTGACATTCAAAGATGCTTTAAAAATCTATGGTTATTTTACAACTAGACTATATTTTAGAAGAAGCTAAAGAATAATCAATGAGAGGGAAAAATACTGTTTTGTGAATTAATGTTTGACTGGATATCTTATTTACTAACATTTCATTTTTATAATGTTAAATAGAGATGTTAATAGTTGCTCTACTTGGTAAAAACATAGAAATTTATATATACATGCACACATATGCAGTTCTGTTGACTGTCCTGACTTCTTTTTGTTTCCTGATCTTAAAAATCTGTAAAGGCACACTCATTTTTTCCTCAGTTAATAATGTAAAAAAGACTGCATTGATATCGTTAAATTCCTAGGACCCTCAATTCTTTAGGGATGGACTAAATGGTTGGTATCATCACTTACAAAAATGTTTGACAGTTCTCATGCGTGTGCGCACATACGTGTGCGTGCGCGCGCATGCAGGCACGCACACACACACACACACAGACACGGTTAAGTTACCAAGACCCTCAGTTCTTTATGGATGGACTAAATGGCTTGTATTATTGCTTACAAAAGTGTCTGGAATTTGATGACACTTAAGTTAACGAAGTTTATGTTTTTGTTTTTAGTCTTTAATTCCATTTTCCATAAACTTTTTCAAGTTCCCCCCACCACACACAAGGAGTCTTCAAAAAGTTGGGAGAAAATGTGTATTATGACAAAACAATTCATGGATTTTAATCTGTTTTTCACCAAAATAATTACATGATAATTTGTTATAATATATCTGAACAGGATCTAGTTTGAGGCACTAAGAAAGATAATACATCAGTTTGAGAAGAGCCCCTATCAGAGCTATGTGAATTCTACCAAAATTTAAGCAAAAATATCAAATACATGGTGAAGTTTTCATGTAAGAATTGTGAAATCATTGGTGCTTTAAAAAAATTTATATCGACAATATCCCAAAGAAATCAGCAGTTTGCAAATGGATAACTCATTTTAAGAAGTGATGAGATGATGTTGAAAATGAAGCCCAAAGTGGCAGACTATCCACATCATCTTGTAAGAAAAAATTAATCTCGTTTGTGAGCTAACTGAAGAGGACCAATGATTAGTAGCACAAACAATAGCCAGTACCATAGACATCTTAATTGGTTCACCACACATTTTGTGGAAAAGTAAAGATGAGCAAACCTTTCACTTGATAGGTACTAAAACTGTTGTGCTTGGATCTGCTGCAGACAAGAGCAGAGCTTTTAATGAAAATTTTTAAAAAGTGGGATCAAGAAGCATTTCTTCAAAGAGTAGTCAGAGGAGATTAAATATGGCTTTACCAATATACTGAGGACAAAGAACAATAAAAACAATGGCTACCAAGGGGTGGCAGTGGTCCAGTCAAAGCAAAAGCAGATCAGTCAAGAGCAAAGGTCACAGCAAAAGTTTTTTGGGGATGCTCAAGACATTTTCCTTATTGACTTCCTGGAGGGCCACAGAACGATAACATCTGCTTGTTATGAGAGTGTTTTGAGAAAGCTAGCCAAAGCTTTAGCAAAAAAATGCCCCAGAAACTTCACCAGGGAGTTCTTCTTCACCACAACAATGCTCCTGCTCATACCTGTCTTCAGACAAGAGCAATACTGTGAGAGTTTTGATAAGAAATCATTAGTCATCCACCTTACAGTCTGACTTGGCTCCTCTGACTTCTTTTTGTTTCCTATTCTAAAAATTTGTTAAGGGCACTCATTTTTCCCCAGTTAATAATGGAAAAAAGACTGCATTGACATGGTTAAATTCTCAGGACTCTCAGATTTTTCCGGATGGACTAAATGACTGGTATTATTGCTTACAAAAGTGTCTGGAACTTGATGTAGCTTGTGTTGACAAAGTTTGTATTTTTATTTTTAGTCTTTTAACTCCATTTTTCCATAAACTTTTTGAAGTTCCCTCCTACATATCTCACATACATACACACACACCAATTATATAAACATACAAATCTCTAAATCTGTCTATCTGGTCCTGGGTAGAACTATGAAATCTGTGTTAGAGGCATTCCAAAATTCATTTTAATGTAATAAATCAAATCCTCGCACTTTTCTCAGAGCCAGCTTTTATAGGAGACTGAATTCAGAAAGAATGTGATGTAAAATCTTTGCCATAGTTTGTCCCTCATGTTTATTCTTTCAAATAATGATTAAACCTGGCATTCTTCCAGTTACTGAAAATGCCTCCTTGAGGGAAAAAAAAAAACCAACTACATCCCTTCCCTGAAACCTTCCCTAAAACTGTTGACATAGTAGTGAGTGTACATAGAAAATAGATACTATACTTTAAACAATTGCATAGTATGTTAAAGGATGATAAATTCTATGGAAGAAAATAAGAAATAGGGAATGGGAAAAATGAGGAGTTGCTATTTAAATCAGACAATGAAGGTAAATTTCAATAAGAAAATGATAATTGAGCAAAAAATTGATGGAGTTAATGATACTAGACATGCAAACATCTAAGAGAAGAATTTCCAGGCAGAGAGAATGCTCATTTCCAAGAGCTCGGGACAGTAATGTGTCTGGTAGAATGTACTTGACAAAGAATTTGGGATTTTAATATTAGGTTCTAAGAGAATATACATGCTTAAGACTCAAAGTGAGTAAATTCTCATGGTAGAACTTACTCCAGAATATCATGATAGACAAAATCTTGTTCATTCATTCATTCATTCAAAGACCAGATAGATACAAGTCTTTCCTTGTCCTCAGCACTGGAAACACAAACATGAGCTAGACAAACAGGGAAAAATTCATGTCAATGTAGCATTACATGCCATAGAATAAATGCCACAGGAGAGTGCACAGAACACTTTTGGGTAATAGTAGAGGGAGGGGATGTCTAAGTATTCTGGGGAAGTCATGAATGGCTTCACTAAGTAAGTGACGTTTGATCTAGTTCATAAACAATTTGTAAGTTCACAAGAAAGTAATGAGAGAGATGCATTTTTGGGCACAAAATCACATCTGTAATGGAAGTATTGAAGAGAATATGAAAAAGTATTGTATTTGGTGGATGTATGGTACATTAGAGGGGAAAAAATGAGTAAAATGTAAAATACTCCATGCTAAGTGGTTTGGACTCTCTCTTCTATAAGAAGAAAGTTTAACTATAAAAATGACATAATGAGGTTTGTAAATTACCACTATTTGATGGTGGATGTGGAGGATGAATTGCACCATGCAAGCAACCATCTCCAGTTACCAGCCATTCATAAGAGGTCCCTGTATATACATATGTAAAGATGCTTTAATTCTTCAGGGAAAGCTTTATAACATTACGTAGGAATCTTACTGCTAGTGTTGATGTAGAACAGAACTCAGAATAGGATAGGTTACTTCCGAAAATATTCAAATCACAATCCCATGGGGGTGTTCAATATGAGGGTCTACGAAATTCCATTCTGGACTTTGAGTTATTTAATGAGGTATCCTAAATAACTCTAAAGCAATATAAAATATTTGTTGAGTGTTTCTCATATATCCTGTATTGTGCTAGTTCCTTTTATGCATTACCTCATATACTCTTCATAACAGCTCTGAGGTAGTTATTATAACTTTCCACATATTATAAATGAAAAAAAAAAGATTTCTAGGGAAGTTAAGCTATGTGCACAGATAAAATAGCTTTTTTTTAAAAAAAATCTGGTATTTTGATTGCAAGTGTGATGCTTTACCACTTCCCTGAAAATTTGTCAGATTTTTAAGTTTGTAGCATTCGGGTATTAAGGCATAACATGTGAAATCATTTCTCTTCTACAGGTTTTGACCTGGGGCTCGTTTATGCATTCAAAAAATACGTTTTGGTGACTAGAAACATAATGATTTCTTGTGGCATGAAATGTGAAGGGTCTGAGATTTTACCTTACTTGCAAGCTGAGAGGTTGACTTCACACAGGTTCATCTATGCTGCTACAAGACATAAGACTTTGGGGTCAGATATCCAGGACATTATTATTATTCACAGTAATTGCAGAAGCCAGAGTGCCAGCATTCACACTGGTTCCCTCAGTCCCAAATCCTAAAAAGTTAGGCAAAGAGGGCCAAGTGATGCCTGCACATGACAAGGCTGGGTTAAAGAGGAATTTTGAGATTAAGGAACTCCAATCTTTCATAAGGGACATTAAGTCTACCTGATCTTTGCTCAGGAAGGAGAGCTCATCCCACCATCACTACTTTATACACTTGAAATCCCATGTAATCCTCAAAATGCAAACATTTCTGAGAATTTGACCTGGGTAATCTAAGCTAAGTTCTATTCCACTGCCATATGGAAGATTATTTTTATTATATCTTTAATAAGACAGTGTGGAATTTATTTTTATCAAAGTGCAGTAACTGTAACCCTTTGGTAGTTTGTGATGCCAAAGTTGAAGGATGAGTATGCTTCAGTTGTATTTTTCTAACACTGTGACTGGTTGAATCATATACACCCTTATTTGTTCTCAGCAGTAGAGAGATACTGTTGGCAAAATAATTTTTAAAGAACCATTACCACTGGATAATGTTCCAGGTCATCCTGAATTTCTTAGGGTCATGAATGAAAATGTGAAAATTTGTATTTTACCACCAAGCACAACTTTATTAAGTCAGTCAGTGGATAGACTACAGAATTATTTCAACTTTTAGACCCTATAACTTTATATGAATTTTCAGACAGGCCATTGACACTAAAACTGAAGATCATGCAATTAACCTTAGCTCATCTTTGGATAAATATGACTTAAAGCAAGCATTAGAAATCATGAGAGCATTCAGAAGGTAAAGCGAGTAATATTTGTGATGTATTGCAGAAACATTTATCACACTGTGCAAATAACTTTTCAGCATTCTAAGTTAACATAAATGGAGTTAATAGAAAAAAAAAAAATCCTGATTGTGGGAATGTTGGCACTGCCCGGTTTGAGAAACATCAGGTATGCAGCCAGAAGAACTTAGCAAAGGTGACATTAACCAAAATGAAGAAAGTGGTTGTGCTTAAAAGGATGATGATGTCCTGAAGGAAATGACATTGTCAAAAAACTTCACATTAAAGGAAATCTCAAAGATATTTTACAACACTGAAAGTGCAAATAATAAAATGTGTGAAGCCAATTCAAACTTAGAAAGAAATAGGATAATTCACTATGGCCCAGAAAAGTTCCTTGCTCCATAACAGACAGCAAGCACTGTTTAAACTGCTCTTGAAATGTCTTTCTTAACAGAGAAATAAAAGATTTTTAATTCTAATTTACAGTGTATTAATTATTGTTTTACTATTTCTTTCACCTCTATCAATTTCTAAGCTATCGTAAAAATTAAGTTTTGACAAATTTTTTTAAAATACTGTAACAATTATTTTTCCTATGGATTATTGATTTGCACAATTTCAGCTTACACAGGCATTTTTACAGTCCTGCAATACCGTATAAAGCAAATACTTTATATATATATATGATTATTTATGATATAAATATATATTACACATGCCAGAGATTGTTTCATAAGCACGAATTGTGTAAGTATCTTTATATGTTCCTGACAACTTGTTTTTGGTACTCATTACCTCTTACATAGAAAGTTATAAATCTACCATTCACTTCCCCATTTTCTCATCTTGCTAATCAACCCACAGTGTCCTTTCATGTGAATCTTTCTGAAATACATTTGTTGTCATGTTGTAGCCTTTCTCAAAAATGAATAATGAAAAGCGTCTGTGAATTGTATTAAATAAGAATATATTCCTGCTATCCTACTTTTGGTCATGCTACCTTCTCCACCAATGTCTCATTTTCCTTTTATCATCTTCCATTTATTATATGAATGTATATATTGAAAAATGAATGAATTAGCAAATATTTACTGATACAATATTTTATAAACATTAAATCAATTAACATTTTCCAAAATGTGATTCTTGTACATAAGGCAATGTGTTAAATGATCTATTATGGTGCTAGAAGGAAATATTAGAACTTCTTAAAAGAATAAATATTCAATTTATTTTTTTAAAATCACAAATACAAAACAGAACTAAGCTTTAATATTTAAGTAGGTATTGACATTCTTATGGTGTTCTCATGTCAAACAGTCACAAGTAGAAGGCAGAGTGGGAGTTCTGCACAGTCAAGGAAATTCTCCCATGCTTGTTCATGCTCAGCACATTGCAATCATTTAGACTTCATACAAATACAGTTGAACTGGATTTATATATTATATAATCTTGTTTAAACTAAATCTCTCTTCACTAAATAAAAAAGAAATTTAAATTCAATGAGGACAAAATGAAGATAAAAAGATTTATGTGGAGAGAGTTGGGACAAATAAATGACACTTGACATGCTTACCTCTAGCGTTAGGAGCTAAAAATTGATCTACCCAGAATTCAGCCAAACAACATTCAAAATTATTCAGAAGAAATCACAGCAGTAAATATTAATATGCACTATTGTTAATAATGAATTTTAACTTTAGTGTACATTTTTCCTGGAGATTTTTTGCTCATGGTAGCTTGGATATATCATAGGTGGCAAAATGTTAAAATTTAGCACCCAGAACATAAAGTCAGAATTATGCAATATTTTAGCAATGTTACAAATTATGTGTACATTTTGAATCTGACAAAATTTTACCAATTTAGCAATAAATGAATAACAAAAGACAGAAGTCCACATTTGACCGAGGTAATATATTTTCTTCATATAGTGGAAATTGGCTAAAAGAGATGATGTGAAATAAAAGACAAAATGTATTGCTTGTTATCACATTTTCGTTAGACGTAGAGACGTTAGGAATATAAAGAAACTCTGATTAGAACTAATCACTTAGAGGGAAAGGTTTTCTCTATAGCTGAATGGAAGTTCAGGTTTTAAACATGTCTTAGCTTATGATATCTGCAATATTCTATTTTAATAATGGAAAAATCACATTCTCTGAACTACTAAAGGAAATGTTCACTAAGTAAAACACGAACTCATCAAAATGTGAGGAGTTAAAGTGATAAATTATAAACAGAATTTATAAATATATATTTATTATAAATAGAATTTATAAATATATATTATAAATAGAATTTATAAATATATATTATAAATAGAATTTATAAATATAGTTTATAAATGTATTTTATAAATAGAATTTATAACTTATGGGGAAAAATTAAAGGGTAATTTTTATATAATGGTTGACCAGAATTCAAGCAGAGTTTAAGAATTACTTTATAGAAATAGCATCATATATGAAATACACTCATTTGCAATATTCATAAGCAAGTTTATTACAGCAAAGATGTAAAAGTTTTAAACCAGAAGTGGAAAGCAGTTATCAAAAACAGATCACACTCTAGTATTACAACGGCATGTGACAGACAGTGCAGAGCCGGACGGGAACGAAGTCGGACGCGCCTATTCTTGGAACAATGTCTCTCCAAGGAGAAGCCTGGAAGGCCTCTACATGGGTCATTGCTAGCTGGTGAGGCTCGACAGTGTTCCAGGCGACAGAGAGAGGAGGCGAATCCAAGAAGTCCTGAGGGACATAAGGAAGGCCAGCTGGCAGCTGGAGAGGCCCCTCTGGGCTCCAGGAGGCAGTGACCACTGGTCACTGGAACAGCGGCGGTATTTTGCTTTGAAGAACTACTTTGTCAGCGCAGTGATGGGTTGTGCGCGGTGAGTCAAAAATAAAGAATACGCAAAGTACAACCAACACCACAATCCAAACAATACAAGAACAAGTCGAATCATTACTCAAAAATTTTAGCGCCAAGTCAATGCAAACAAAAGCAAAAGCAGTGATAGATACTTTTATTAAAAAGCTGGAAGAAAACTACAATTGAAAAATGCAGATTTGATTTACCATCAATTAAGGAAGTATTGGATATGCCGGCAATATGAAGAGACCAGACTGATTGGACTGATTCTTAAAATGATACTGTTTAAAGATGTAGAATTCAATATTTTATGCTTTCTTTAATAAAAACAGAAGTATTTAAACTTGGGGGAAAAAAGAAAAAACAAACAAAAAACACCAGATCCCTTAGAATCATAACGTTTTATAAAGAGATAAGGCATAATAATATTTTACACCCTACATATTTACTTGTGATCCCATGGTGTCATGTTTAAAGAATTGTCAAATTTAAGGATGAGCTACATATTTTTCCATTAGAAAAGGACACGTTTTCCAACTCTATTAATTTATTATTAAACAAATACAATTTAATAATATAAGTCTGAAATTTATTATTTAAAATATTTTATAATATGCAAGCGCTTCAGGAAAGACAATAAGAAGTACTTTTTCAGTCTCATAAAGAAAATTTTGGCATTCACTAATGAATAAGAAAGCAATTGGCATCTGAAAGAAACTCCGTATGGAGAGGCTTATTTGAAAATGTTTCCATTTTCTTCAAACCACTGCAATTGTGTCACCTATACAAACACTTATCTGCCTACTTTTACTGGAAAACAGAATTTTCTAATCAGTTTCAAAATATTCCACGTGAAAAATGTCAGTAAGTTTTAAACTAACTGGTAAAAATGTAAAATGAAATACTATCCAAGTTATTTGAAATAAAATTAGATTGCCATCAAGGATGAAGAATATTTTACAGCAGTCTATATTCAATACTTTTGAGTACTGGTAGATAAAACCGAAAAATGAGTTCATGATTTGTTAAGCATTAAATGATGCACTTCTATTTAGTTATACATATATTTGTGAGGGATATTTGGGATTCTTGGCATTTTTAGAGCCACTGAAGCTGAACCTTGATCTTTGCTTTGAACATGTAGTATCATATATTGTAATATCATGTTTTCAATAAGAATAAAGAATATTCATTTTTCTACTCCAAATATTATTAAATAAATATATACTTTATTAAACAGATATATGTATGATACTTGACATTTATTGTATAATTAATGAATAAAATTAGTTTTAATACTATGATTTATCTTTAGATGATTCATTTCATTATGAAAATTATTTAATATATAATAAATACTACAAAATGTTATTTGTAATATTTTAGAAACAGAAAACATTTTACTGTAGTATATTTGTATCATTTGCAATTTAATAATATTTATGATATGTGATAGGTATAATGTAATACAATATTTTCCATGTTTATAGCATTCTTTTGCATTTATTCTAGTTTTTATGTGTATTTCACGAGCATATAAAATATACCATGCTGTGGCACATTTAAATAATTTATGAATATAGAGATGCAAATATATTGAGAGAAACACGCTAAAAACTATTTTTCTAATAGGATTCTGCTTTCAAGACTTTGGTGCTTCAAAGCCTCGTTTTTGAGAAGCCACCATTTTGAAGATTTCTCTCTTTTGTCCTCTTTTAGAAGTGTTTCCTTCATTGTCTAAACTTTCATGTTCTTTTATTGAAACATGTTACCCACTCTGTTGTGGTATAGTCATTTTTATCCAGCCATTATCTTTGCTAGGTTACAGATTACCTAAGAGTGGGTCTTGCTTATCTTTGGAGTTAACTCAGCCAACAGCAGAGTGGTTAGTATGCAACTAGTGGCACTCGGAAATAATACTGAATGATCTCAGGGCTTGCAAATATATATGAAGCCATATTACAAATAATTCTTTATTCTACTTGCAGAACACATTCTATTAGGTAAACAGGGATTAAAAATTACATCACTTGAGCTTCTTGCCAAAAATTCTCGCTAGGATACTCCACATCAACTCTAAAGACTTATGTTTTTAAATTGTTGCTATATAATGATCCTAGCCTTGATGATAATCTTCTTACTGGTATATATGGGAAACAGACACCAAAGCTGAAATATGACCAATGTGCATAATCACTCAAATAAATAGAATAAAACTATTGGCTTCAATATTGAATAACAATTTATTGACTTGTTGGCTTAATTTGCATAAAGATTGAAATTTTATAAATAGTCAAAGCCATGTACTTGTTTGTAGAAATTGCTAAGGGCAAAAGGGGAGCTGGTCTAAATATGAACATCTTCAAGACTTTACTCATATGCACAGGTTTATATAAATTTGATGTTTCATTTGTTTTTAAGGAAATTAAGCTTAATTGTTAGTTAAGGAATTTGAATCCCTGCTGAGATCCTTTTAATTCATTGAATATTTCTTTCTGGTTTTTATTATTGGTGTTTGTGTTTGTGTGTGTGTATGTGTCTGTGTGTGTGTGTGTGTGTGAGAGAGAGAGAGTGATATTATATAATGAACAAAAAACTCAACTCTTAATCCTGGATTATTTTAGACAGTATTCTTTTTCCATAAGAGTCTTCTTTTTGTAGAGTAATTTGCTATGTAAAAATATTTCTCTGTTACATGACAGAAAGTCATATAAAATATTATTTATCAGTTTATTAATATTTTAAACATTAAGTTATTTTTTATATTTCTTATATAATTTCCTTTTAGTCATATTACATATTCTGGGAATAAGTTTCAGAATATGCCTATTTCTGTTTTCCACTGTAGAGGTACAGCATCATGTAATTTATATTGGGTTGGATATTTCTTATATATAATATTTCCTTTTAGTCATATTACATATTCTGGTAATAAGTATTAGAATATGCCTATTTCTGTTTTTCACTGTAGAGGTACAGTGTAAGATCACAATTAAACCAAAAGCAGATCTTTTCTTTCTAATAAAAAGAAAAGCAGTGAAAATAATTAAGAAAATTAAGAAAGCTAATTTCCTTGATTTTTTAAATTAGCATTTTAAATTGTAATACAACAAACTTCATTAAAATATAGCTTATGTGAGCATGTGAAATGATTTCACTGAAATGGTCAAAAAACTGACAGAAGAAATTAGTAAAACTTGCTTTTGAAATAATCATTCTGTATGATAATTGTTAAATTCATGTTGGTGAAAGGAATAAAGATATATTATAGCTGGGATCTAAACTTGTACTCTCCTGCAAGTTTGTTCTGCAGTTTATTACTAAAAAACCATACTGATATGTTAGTTAAGAAAAAAACCTTACTCAGTTTTAGATGAAACTTTTTACCCTACTCCAACTTCAGCTATGGTTGTAGTGTATCGAGAAAAACACATGGAAATACTGATAAAATATTGATTGTTGATAAAATTGTTCATTTTAATATTTTTTCTTGGTGTTAAGAAGTCTTTGTATTACTTCATCAGTGTTTTCACACATTAAAGCAGAAATTCAGATTTTAATTAACTCAGTGAATTTGCCTGAAAATATGCTTCCTGGAACACAACTAAGTCGTGCTTATGATAAAGATGTGGCTGGAAAGGGAGATGTCTACCATTTTCTGAATAAAACAAAG
The DNA here is from genome assembly GCF_001604975.1 of Cebus imitator. NCBI lineage: Eukaryota > Metazoa > Chordata > Mammalia > Primates > Cebidae > Cebus > Cebus imitator. The sequence goes on from NW_016107341.1 coordinate 5,490,979, forward strand.
GATTTTGTCATTGATGCCAGTAAGTAATATGTGACATTTATATGTTTATTTGCTTTATAGTTATTACTTTTTAATTTTATTTTTATAATTGACATAATAATTGTACATATTTAGGGGGTACATAATGTTGTTTCCACACATATAATTTATAGTGATCAGATCAGAATAATTGGCATATCTATCATCTCATACCTTTATCACTTCTTTGTGTCTGTAATAGTCAATATCCTCCTTCTAGCTATTTGAAACTATATATTATTTTTAACTATAGTCATACTACAGTGCTTAGTACCAGTGCTTAACACCAGAACTTATTCCTCCTACCTAGCTGCAATTTTGTAGCTTTTAACAAGTCTCCCTATCCCTCCCTTCCTTCCTTCCTTGTATTTCTCCCAGTCTCTAGTATCCTCTGTTCTACTTATTACTTCCATGAAATCAATATTTTTTAGCTTCGACGTATGAGTAAGAACACATTTAAAGTTTAGACTTTAAAGAAAATTATTTCCTTGAACCCAAGTGGTACATTAAGTTTCTTGGTTAAAACTTGCTGCAGATATTCACATAAATTAAACACAATTTCTAACGGGTCTTCCTGTTCCTGCCTTGCCCCATATTTGTGATATCACAACATTGTCACAGGTTGGTTCCTGAAAATGTAAAATTTTTATTCATAACAATGACATGAGAGTCATCTCATTCTTTTCAGGAAAAAAGATACCCTTTGAATAATAGGAAAGAGGATATATCCATTATCTGTCTATCTATCACCTATCTACCTTTATAATGCATGTAAACACACTTAATAAAATTTGCATTCTAAGATATATGCAAGGCCAGAATTTCATAAAACTTCCTATTATTCTATAAGCAGTTACTATGAAACACAGTGATTATGTAAGTCAACCAAGCAAATCCATTATCTATGGGATTTTCTTATTTCCTCTCTTATACTTATTTTCACATAGATGTCTGAAATAAATGGTAATAATATTAGAATAGGAAAAGATAATTTTACTTTATAACAATGATAACTTTTCAGATATTAGATTTTATATGAAAATAAAGGGATACTACCAACAAAGTTGGTCTGTGGGTTAGCATATCTCTTTTATTTATTTCAAAACAACCCCTGCCCAAACTTAACTTTATAGCGCATTTAAACTATAAAAACTAACAATTGCCCTTGGTTTAGATAGCAAAGTGAATCACCTTGCCTCCTAATTCTCATACCATTGGAACAATTTCAATTTCCTGACCTAGTTCTACCCTATCACTAAATTTCAAAAATTAATTTAAGCATCATCACATTTCAAAGTTATTTCTTAACAGTCCTAAATTCAAGCTCTGAAAAGCTTGGCCAAAAATTGTTCCTTTAAGGCAAAAAACAATAGAGTGTAGACGAATATTTTTTTGTACTAATTTCAAGAAAATTAGTACAAAAATTACATTAAAAATTAACTAATTAAATGCTAAGACTGTGTCCCTTTTATAAAGAACCAAATGTAAAATTTCTGCTTGCCAAAATTCTAGACCCAGTTTTAGGTAGACTTTGCCTGTTTTCTTCCAAAGTACTTGTGGTGAATTGGGGTGCCCATGGTAGCGACAGATGATACTTTAGGATGGATAGTTACATAAACTTTTGAGTTTGATCTGAGAACACAGTGAAAAGTAGTGAAGTTCTCCATTAGTTTTCTCCAAAACGAATCCTGGTTTGCTGACTACCAACCCTGATATTGTCAGTGGTTGAGAACTAACTGTGGACTGGAATTTTTCTCAAAAAGAAGTATTAATACATTAGTCCGTGAAGCCAAAAAATACATATTATTGTTTCTACTCCTCACATCATCCTGTACCTAACCAGGTGGCTGGATGATAGGTTCTCAGTTGGTTCAGTGAAAAAGTGTGACATTGAAAATGTCACATTTAAAACAACAGCATTTAACAACTCCCATTTAAAACAACAACAAAAAATACGTAACAAAGTATTTGTTTTCACAATCCAGAATCCAACCAATGCTAACTGCAAACTCAAATGTTTCTGAAGTCCTCTGACAAAAGAACAACCTATTTTCTTACCATGATGTTTTTTATTCAGCATATTGATTTCTACAGTTATATACAATTTTAATTAGATGTTAATTCTGAAATGAGATGTAAGGCAGTATAGCTGTTTTATTTACATTTAAGATATTTGTAAAAATGTGTGTGTTTATTTGTGTGGTATTCTCAGAAAATGTTATAATATTGCTGAACATAATTTTTATAAATCAAAGGTTTTTAAAACAAAAAGAATTTTACATCTTATTCACACCAAATGTCACCCCACTTGAATGATTTACCAGTGGCTGAACACAACTCCACACACTTAGAATAAGCTCACTCTTTTCCACCGAACTCAATTTCAACCTCTGTTGATTCACCTGTTCCCTTTTCTCTCAGTCTACAGGATTGTGCTCTAAATCTCAAATTTTGAGTAACAACTGTTTCCTTCTGACTAGGGTCAGATACTGGAAACCTTCCTTTAGTAGTAGAGTTTCTGATTTCTGTTAGTTAGATTGGAATAAGACCCATCTTCTCAGACTGCCTAATTGCCTGCCGTTCTGACCCAGCGCATTTTTTTTTCCTGTGTGTCCTCTGCTAGAAGCGATACCACAAACCTTGGCCTGACTCCCAAATGAATCTCCCATCCTCTTTGCACAACACTTACCAGTTAATATAGAAATATTTGAATCTGATTTTTCAGAAAATATGTGCCCCCTAAACTCAACTCTCAAGCTTTTTGTGTTCTTATACTTTTCAGTGGTGCCCCGTGAAACGGTAATGGCCTTTATATGGTAAATAAATAGACAAATAAAATCCCTTGCTTTCTCAACCTGTTTTGTGACATTTCCCTACATCTTGGCTTTAACTGAAATTTGCTGTCCTATGGGATGACCGCAGCATGCCTCAAGCTGATGTTATTCATTCTCCCACACATCTCATATCACTGGGTCAGGAAGTGGGAGTCGGCATTCTTTTCACTCCACAAAGCTGATTCCTGACCATTGCCCTGATCCTCTTTGGAAACTCCCTTGCTCATTTGAAGCTCGGGATGTTTGGCTCCTTACCAAATCGCACTAATCACTCTCAGTTGAGTCCTGGGGACTTGAATATATCACTCACAGAGTTTCTCCCTATCTCAGATCCGGCCACCACCTTTTAGTGTACTTCGATATTCACATTTTGGCCTATCCAGCCCTCCAGATTCTCAGTCCCTTTACTTTATTTGGTGTAAATCACATACTCCTATGGCTGCACCCAGAACTTCATCAGCACCCAGAACAATATTACTTCATATTCTTAATTTCAGAATCCCACTCCTAATGCTTTTCAAATCTTTTATTCGGTTATCCTTACTATACATTTTATCATATCTGAAGTCAACAATCCATTGATTTATTCTTTTGCTCCATCATCACCTCTTTTCTTTACTTTCCTATCTGGCAGTATGATCCATCTTTCAACCTTTCCTGGACAATATCTTCAGATAATTTGCCCTGTACTTCTGTAAACTTTATCCATGAAAACTGCAATTTGAGACCCAGTAATTGATGTACCTAAGCTCATGAATATTGCTGGAAAAAAAATCACATAAGCCAGCTTATTAACTTTAAATTTTGCTTGGCCCCACATGCTTTTTGGTAGTTCTTCAAAATTTCTCTAGTTAGATCTCTCTTTAATTTGCCAAGTTGGTTATATTAGAATTTCTCCAGGCTCGTATCATTTCACCTGAAACCTTTTTTCTTGGCAGATAAAATCAGCTTACAAATTTGTGGAAAAATATAAGCAGTCAAGAGGGAAATTCCTTAGGCTATTTGCTATGTATAGTTAGTTATTTGCAATGAACTCCTTCTTTTTGCTCTTCTGTTGCAAAAGAAGATTCATGCCTTCCTTTGTCTACTTTCATTCCTTTCAGTTTGGTTGAGTTCCATATATTCACTCCTCATATATCTTTCTACACTAATTATCCCCTTTTCCTATATTTTCTATTCTTCCTACTGATTCTTTTCTATAACTTTCAACTTATTTTATAAGTCTTCCCTATCTTAACAAAATTCACTCTTGCCCTATGTCTCTTTTCTTTTACTGTCTTCTTTTTGACATTTTATAGAACATCTGGCATTTCATCTAACTGGCTAAATATTTTTAGAGCTCTCTACAACATTTTTCTTACTCCTACACTTTCCATTTATTTTTGAACAAAGTTGTGACAGGTCACTTCAACAAGACATGCCACCATACATAGCAATATTTTTATTGTTAACAACAATGCCATATTTAAGTCTTCATCTTATATATAACCTCTCTTTAAAATTTAGAGGTAAAAACTGCTCTAGTTTTTGAAACATGCTCATTTTTTTATTCTTATGATACTATACTCTGCTAGTTTTTCCAATATATCTCCTCTTCCTGTTCTTCCTCTTCTTCCTCCTAAATTCTTCTTCTGTTTACTCTGTACATTTTTGTGTTACTCAGGGCTGCTTAGGTTTTCTTCTCTCCACATTCTACACAGTTTACCTTGCATGTATCCCTTGACTACAAACCCATCTACATATCCCTTAACTGTAATTAAAATATATATTGTAATGATCTAAAAAAAAAATATATATATATATATATATATATATATATTTGAGACAATCACTATCATGTATGGTAGACTTGCTGCCATCTACCCTTCAGAAAACTCTGTGACAGGCATGCATACTCCTTCTATCACACCTTCCACTGCCAGTCATTCACCAAATTCTACAGATTTTCAAACCTCGGCATGTTAATCTCATGTCCATGATTACTATCTCACGTCACATCCTTAAAGCTCTTGTTTTAGTGTATTTTGTGTTACTGTGAAGGAATACATGAGGTTAGGTTATTAATAAAGAAAAGAGGTTAATTTGGCTCATGCTTATGGAGGCTGTGCAAGAGGCACGTCACCAGCATCTGCTTGTCATTTGCTGAAGGATTTTATGCTGCATCAAATCAAGTCAGAGAAAGTCAAAGGGGAAGCAGACATGTGTGAAGAGGAACAAAATCTGAGTGGCATCCTGACTATAAAGCCAGGATGGGTTATAAAACAACCCACTCTCTGGAAACTAATCCATTCCCTCAAAACCAATCCAGTCTCATGAGAGGGACAGCTCACACACAGAAGGCACCAAGTCATGCATGAGAGATCTACCCCAATGACCCCAGTGCCTCTCACTAGGTCCCACCTCCCAACACCACCACACTGGGGATCAATTTCAACATGTGATTTGCTGGGGACAAATAAACAACATCCAAACCATAGCACTCGGCTTCTAGATTTTTGCACCAGCCTTCTCACTTGATTTTTTTCCTTTCAGACTTTCTTCACAATTTTCTCTTTACTGAAAGTAATTTTACTAATGTGCAAACAGAATCATATTCCCAATTTTTTTTGCTATCTATATGTAGGTGATACCACCTATAATTCTTTGCTAACTTTCTATTTTCCCCCAAAGTAAAATCCAAGTTCTTTAAACTGACATACAATTCTTTTTAAAATGTGGCTTCTGTTTATCTTTGCATACTGAAAAGATACTATTCCCCATTACATGTTCTATATTTTAGTTCAAATATATATCTCCCAATACAGAACTTTCTTCTCTCTTGAGCCTTTGCACATAGCAGGTCTTCTGCTTCCTCTATTCTTCTCCTGACTAACTCATTCACATCTTTCCTGTATTCGTTCAGAAATAGTTTCCTCCAGGAAATAATTTCAGCATCTATTCTGTTCTCAACATGAGGGTAAATGCTTCTCTTATATATTTTTAAATAATTTTTCTTTAGTAGTTTTATTTCCCTGACTGAATTCCTTGAGCACAAGGACTTTGCCTGATTCAGTTGTTGGCCCTCTTGATGTAATCTATACACGGATGTCCCTATGCTAATAAATTCTCAGTTGTATTTCTAATTCCTCACCCAACTCCTCAGATCTGCATGACTCCTGTATCTTTTTTCTGGTGCTGCATAACAAACCACCTCAAAACATAGTGGCTTCAAACAACCCTGAGTTTTATCTCTTAAAATTCTGTGGGTTGGCTGAATTATTATTTTACTGTTATTGCTTGAGTTGATTCACATGGCTGAATTCCAAAGGCTTGTTCATGTCTATTTCAACGGAAGGGTTATGTTAACCTCTGAAGCTTAGTCAAGCAATGTTCTCTAAATTAACCAAAGTTTATCTTTGGCTTCTTTAAGATGCCAAAGCCCTCCGATGCTATTCCTGGTGACTCGTCTACAAAATCCCATTGCTATATAGCAATGGAGAGACAGATTCCGGTTAGTATCACTGTATTAGTCCATTCTCACATTTCTATAAATAAATACCTGAGACTGGTTAATTTATAGATCAAGGAGGTTTAATTGGCTCATGCTTCTACAGGTTGTACAGGAAGCATGGCAGCATATGCTTGGCTTCTTGGGAGGCCTCAGGAAACTTACGGCCACTGCAGAAGGTGAAGGGGAAGCAGGCAAGTCTTTTCTGGCCAAAGCAGGATGAAGAGGAAGAGAGAGGGGGAGGTGCCACAGAGTTCTTAGGAGATCTGGTTTTTAAACAACCAGAAACCACATCTCCTAAGAACTCTATTATGGCAACAGTAACAAAGGGAAAAATTGGCCCTCACAATCCAGTAACCTCCCACCAGGTTCTACCTCCAACACTGGGGATTATAATTTGACATGAAATTTGGGTAGGAACACAAATCCAAATTGTATCAATTACATTGTAGAAAATTCTTCCTTGGTTAGCCAGTTCCTCAGAATGGGAATCCAGCTGTTTGTGCTGTGCCACAAGTTGTTTCATACATTGTCAGTACTGGTACTGGGACTTTTCTGCCCTTGTATTCTTGACACCAAATATAAGGGGTAAAAAATCTTGCTTAAAAGTGAGGGGAGGCCCACAGTATTACTCAATCAAGTTTTAGTTCTTTTAATGTAGCTGGAGGAGACTTAATAGAAGACATCATAATCAATAACCATTCAGTGGTTGAAACTATTCTTTTTCCTCCAATTTTATCCAACATTACATTTTGAGATTGTTTCTTGTGCTCTTAAGAAGGGATATATAAGCTGCACTTCAGTTTGGAAGAAGTTTAGCATTGGGTTATTCATTTTGTTATGATTTGATTTTGCTTGATTCTTACTTTGTAAGGTTGAAAAAGAAACTCTACAAAAATGTATAAGAAATTTATTTGTTCCAGTGATACTCACATTTTGTCTCTATTAAATACATTGGTTAAGACTAGTTAGTATATATAGTCTTATAAAGTATTGCCTATGGATAATAGTGGATTTCACAAAATTAAGAATATTTTTATTCTTCCTCTAATCAGTAGCTTTTGTGACTCAGGACTTTCTAAAAGAATCTCAATAATTATGTTATTTTCTTTGCTAAATATTGATATAAATTGTTTAAAGAATGCCCAGATTAAATGGACATCTTATTGCTAATAATGACAAAATTTTTAAAAAGTGTATTAGTGTCTGTATTTTTTTCATCTATACCATACTGCCCTCTTACCCATGGTTTCACTTAACTCATTTCAGTTACCCACAGATAATCACGTTGGTTATTTATTTATTTTTTTGAGACAGTATCTCACCCTGTCACCCAGACTGGGGTACAGTGGTGCAATTATAGCTCACTGCAGCCTCAAACTCCTGGTGTTAGCAATACTCCCTCCTCAGCCTCCCAAGTAGCTGGGACTATAGGCATACCCACTATGCCTAGCTAATTTTTAATTTTTCCGGTATGGAGATGGAGTCACATTATATTACTCAGGCTGGTCTTGAACTCCTGGTCTCAAGCAATCCTTTCACCTCAGCCTTTCAAAATTTTGGTGGTACAGGAATGAGCCACTGTGCCTGGCCTGTTTTTGTTAATATACGGTATTTTCAGAAACAGAGAGAACATTCTCATGATGTTTATTAGAATAAATGGTTATAATTGTTCTATTTTATTATTAGTTATTGTTGTTGATCCCTTACCATGCCTAATTTATAAATTAAACTTTATCATAGGTAGGTATGTATGTTTGTATAGGAAAAAACATAGTATATACAGAATTCTGTACTCCTTGTGGTTTTACAAATCCACTGGGGGGTCTTGAGTATATTCTCTATAGATAATGGAGCACAACCTTAGTTACTTTTATTATCGTCACTTAAATCAGCTAATTATTTTACACCCAGGTCTTAGTCTAGCCTAGTAGGGAATTGATTATTGTTGCAATAAGTAGCATATAAAAGTATCCCTGTTGAGGCAGTATGTCACTTTTGACCACAGATAATTATCAGTGATAAGGTTTATCTAGGTGCTAGCAAAAAATAATGTCGGATCTGTTTTATGACTTTGGGATAAGCTCATAATAATTAATGAGATTGAGCAGAAACAAATGACAAAACTTTTTCCTCTGTTAATAAAAATTAGGCATGTACTGTGATGATAATATGATCTCTGTCACTGATGGTCCTATAATCTTTGGGAATGATATTCCATGAAAACATTCAAGATAAAGATACGGTTTACTATTAATAGAAGTCTGAATCATGAAATGTTTTGAAAGGAAAATAAGTCAATATTAAATATTTTCTATCATCTCTATGTTTTAAATCTTATTCTTGTGAGGCAGCCAAAATATATTTAGAACTATTTCCCTTTTTGTTTCCTTTCCTTCAATTAAAGATTCAGATGATGCATGTTAATTGTGTGACTTTCGGTTGACAACATAATCTCCAATTTAAGTTCTTTTTAAAGGAGTTAAAATCTGTAATGCCAAAATTTTTTAAGATACAAAAGGTATGTTTCTGTGTGCCTATGGTAATTATAATTTGTATCTCTTTCATAGGTTCTGGCGTAATCACTACTACCAAAATATTTAATTATGAAACAGATCCAATAAGATTTCTTCTGATAGTTGATACTGGGGAGCTCTATAGATGTGTTTTGACCATTAACATCATTGATGTTCCTGAACCGCCAAACTGTACTGCTGATCTCCAGTTTTCTTCAGGCACAGGTAGATGCATTATCTTCCATAGTTTACTCCTAAAACCTATGTATAATGAAAGAGGCCAGGCAAACTCCTTCAGTTAGAGATGATTCAATGATTTTTAAAATTATTCATATAATATGTGTTTATATAAATATACAAAAATATGTAGAGACCTTCACGTTTATAAGAAAACAAACTCTCTAAGGAATAATTTGAAAAACATCTTTATGCTATAAAAATTTTCACACCACAATTATGAGGTAGGAGAGCAAATACATTGAAAACAGCAATAAAGATTCTACAAAAGACTTGCTTTAAGAGAGGTAAGACAGGAGAGAAAAATATGAATAGAAGGTATTCATAACTTAATATAAATTTAAACTTTCACTTATAAAAATGCTACAGATAATAATTTAGTTTTAATACCCTAAGGTTAAAATGGTATTTTAGTTTTCCAAAGGAGATAGCACAATCAAAAATGTGCAAAAATAAATGTTTTAATTATAATATGATCATAGAAATAAAATACACTTGTATTATAAAATCATCTACTGTGTATGATTGTGGCGGTGGGGGGGTGTTGACCAAGTCCAAGATATAAGAAAAGTTTTCCCTAAAGTATTGACAATTTACTTTAGTTCTAAACTCCGGGAATAGTAAATAAGCAAAAAAGGAGAGAGAATAACATTGCATGCAGAGGGAACTGTAGGTATAAATGCCCTGAGGCAGCATAGAACATGTTGACTAATAATAATTGGAAGTCGGGGGAGGATCCAAGATGGCCGTTTAGGAACAGCTCAGGATTGCAGCTCCCAGTGAAAGCACAGAGGGTGAGTGGACGCCGCATTTTTATTGCCCACAGACTAGGCAATTCCCAGATGGAGAAGCTCCACAGGTCACCAGCGCAGCTGTTTCGGCCAGCACGGCTGTGTGGGCCGGCGCCGCTGCTTTGCCCTGCAGGCTGCTTTGCCCTGCGCAGCTGCTTTGTTGGCGCCCCGGAGCAGCAGTTCTCCATACAAAATACACCGGTCTGGGTGCCCTTTTGGCTGGTGATTGGAATCACAGGAAGTTGCCCATCTGTCTGTTTAAAAAGGGGACTGAGCAGGGAACCAGGACAGTAGATTCCAGGGTAAAAACAAACAAACAAACAAACAAAAAAACGCGCCACAAACCGCAGTGCCACTGTTTAAGCCAGCGCAGTGAGTGGCCGCAGGGGAAAACAAACAGACCCTGGTGCATCTTCAACAGGCGACTGCAACACCAACTTAAAAAAGGCTCTGAGGCAGGGAGCCAGGCGATCAGGCTTGGCTGATCCCACCCCCACAAAAGAATAGCAACCAGAAACTCTGGATTGAGAGTTTCACAGCAAGCGCAGCTGAACCCGGGACGGTCCAGCTCTGTGGGGGAGGGGCGTCAGCCATTACCAAGACAGCCCACCACTATGGAAGTAGTCAGCCAATGCTGAGGCAGCCCGCCGTTGCCAAGGCAACCCACCA
>NW_016107341.1:5507675-5548049 GCF_001604975.1 Cebus imitator
ATAATAATAATTGGAAGTCTATCATAATTGAAATAGAGATAGCACTAATTTATATGGTACAATATGATAATTGAAAAATAATGAAGGGTATTTTAAGAATGCCAGTCTCAGTTCTAAGGATAGTGGGAATCCTATGGAGTATTCTAAGCTGATAGGTATTTCAAATGCATCCATCTTGTTGAGTATAGAAAAAGATTAGAAGGGAACAAAGTCTAGTTGTCAGCAAGCATTGTAAAAGGACAGATAATAAATATTTTAGGCCTTGCAAGCCAAGAAAAATTGAGTCTATTGTTTAGGTAGTATTATAATCAAGGAAACAAATATCTACAATTTTTATTGATAAATTTTTAAAATATAATAGTAACAAGTGGGTGTAATTTTGTACTACAAAATTTTACTGTGCTAATTATACTGTGCTAATTTTTGTAGTACAAAATTATACCGTGCTAATGAGAAGAGTAAATTTTCATTTGGAAGGGGTTAGAATTCCTCTTTATTGGGTGGGTCATTGAATAACATCAGTGAATCGCTTTTCTTACTTAGCTAACAAATGAGTTGCTCAGAATCTTTTTTTAGTATAGTTTAATTTTAAAATTATTTTTGTGAATATAATCTGTCTTCATGAAATATTTTAAATTTTCTACTTTTTTTTATCATTGTTTTCCTGTCAAGTGGTAATACTGGGAAGAGTACTTAGTCTTGTATTCTTTTATTAGTATCAAAGCTATAGTATCATTAAATAATAAAACAATATTTGGCCATAATTTGAAAACAAAATAATCCACATCCCATCATGCTTTCAAAGTGTGTCCTTCAGTTTAATTTTCTCTTTTTTTCTTGCTTTGCCACAATGGGTAAATATGATAATTGAAAAGAATATGGTACTCAGAATGTTGTTATAACTGGATTACTGGAATTTATGGTATTTGAAGTAATGAAAGCATCATATATTTCCATCACTCAACTCAGTAGCAAGAATGCAGCAATATATGATCTATAAATATGAATGTACATGTGTTGTTAAAACTTTATAAATTTTGAAATTTGAACTCTATATAAATTTCATGAATCACAAAATATTAGACTTCTTTTGATTGTTTATACTATATTTAAATCATTTTTATTTGAGGTACAAAAACTATTCTTAGCCTACAGAGCATACAAAACCAGGCAATTGTCTAGATTTGGCTCAAGGGCAGTGGTCTGAAGACCCATAGAGGAGAAAAAAAAAAGACATTCATTTCAGTAATCCAGGCAAGTAATTGTATAGTTGGCCTACGAAGGTGATAGAGATGAGATAAGGATAATCTTAGGATATTTAAATAAAATATCTGATGATGAATTTAGTAGAATGAAAGAGAGAAAGGACTCTAGGTTTTCAAATTTGTATACTGGCATGGAAATCCTCCAGAAAGATAGAAAAACTTAGAAATATACCAAATTTGGAGGGAAACTCAGGAGTTCCCTTCAGCAATGTTCTTCTTTGATAGGCCTTTGTTATATCAAAGGACAGATTTATATAAGCAGTTGGGCTTGGAGATCTTGCCCAGGGCTATTAATGTTTTGTAATTGAAACCATGGACTTGGACGAGATTACTTAGCCTGAGAGTAGAGAATTAGAAGAAAGGAGGGCAGAGGGCCAACCCTGAGGAACTCCTACACTTAATGACGTGGGGAAGAAACTCAGACTGCCAAGGAGACGAAGAAGGAGCTGCCTAAGTGATGGTAGAGAAAGGAGAATTAAATTATGAATGGCAAAGGATGAGAATGTTTCAAGAGTGCCAGTGGTTAGCAGTCTTGAATTCCACAAGTAAAATGCACTGAGTTAACAGTATCGGGAAAGTGACAACTAATGAGTTTGAAAAGTATTTTATGGCTGTTACAGGGATGGGAGCCAGAATGGAGCAGATTGATTAGTGAGATTGTAAAAACAGAAAACATTTTTTTTTAAATGTGCACATAAAGTTGGAGAGAATGTAGTGGCAAAACTATATGGGATTGCAACAGCTGGGTCGGCTATATATTTTTTTAAATGGGACTTGAGTAAATTTACAAATGTGGAGAATCCATTTGATGAGGAGGCTGAGGACACATAAATGAGAAAGTAAATGAGAAAGTAAATGAGAAATGGGAACAAAACACAAGTCAGATCAGTCAATCACCTATCAATTGATCTGCCCATGTATTGTATCTCCTAAACACTTACATGTCTCTTTACAATTTTAATTTATGTTTAATAAATGTGAAATGCCTTGAAGCTTTAAGATTATTCAGATTTTACTTGCAGCTGAATCTCTGGAAAAGTACTAGTGAGTTGGGAGTCCCAATTTGAGTCTATGCTTGAAATAAATTTTCTTTATTATTGCAGTTAAAATAAATAATAACTCTGAAAACATGCTTTATTATCTCTTGCTTTGAAATATCATGAATGTAAACTATCAATTTCTTTTGAAAATATAAATGAATAAAAACTTACCATTTTAAAGTTTGGACCATACTAACAAAAACCGATTATTTATTTCATTAAATGAGTCATATTAAGATCCTTTTAAGTTGATTATAAAATAAACTAGGATTCTTATGAATATATCTCTGTTCTGTTGTGCTCAAATATTACATTTCTCTCCTCAAAAGCTGCAGCAGGAACATTGATTACATTCAGAAATATAATGTTTACTCCATTATGTTGATACAAAATCATTATGAATTAAATTTTCCCTACTAAAGGCAGTGTTGTCTGGTAACTATGTGCAGTTATTTTTCAAAGCTAACATGGACACATACACAGCCACTTTCAATAATATTGTGTATGGATATGAGTAAGTAACTTAAATCTCTTTATGTTTTTTCTTACTCTCTTGGTCAAGAGACTAGACTCCAGGTCATCTCTTATGAGCTGTCCTGGGTTCCTAGCCCCTTTCTTATGTCAAACCTCAAGGGTCACTGAAGGCCCTTCAGTCTTATAATCACGTGCTTCTACTTCCTGTATTCCATTCTCAGTGCTGACTCTGTCCAGTCTATGAAAAGGTAAAAAATACACTCAAGGATGAGAGAATAGGGCAGTAGCTAGAGGAGACTGCAGATTATTAAGAAATTGTTGGTTAAGATTTGGAAAGCTGTAATAAGAACTTTCCGTGATCTGAGAACTTAATGGCTATTTGGGAAAATTGCCAACTTTGATTTTTACAGGCAATTTTTCCAAAGGTAGTTAGAAGTTTAGGAGTGATTCCTATAGATGTGCAATGCTTTTTTTTTTTTCTGCCAAGAGTAGAAGGAAGAGTCACCTGTGTAAATGTTGAAGAGAAGTTAAGTAAGGGTGACACTGAGTGTCCACTGCCTCTGGCAGCATGGAGGCCTTTGATGACTTATTGGAAGTAGTTTCTGTTTGTAGAAGCAGAACCTCTAATAGTGTGAACTAAAGACTGAACAGGGAGTAAAGAAATGTACAAACTCTGGCCGTGAAGTGTAGAAGAGAGACAGGGACATTGTTAGAGTAAGCTTAGGGTCAAGGGCGCTTTTTAAAAAAAATGAAAGCGAGTTGCGCATGTTTAAGTGCTAATGGTAAGTACCCAGAAGTGAGGGAATGACTGAAGATTCAAGGTAAAGAGACAAGTCCTTGAGAAAGTATAAGGTGTGTCACCACCCAATGAACAGGGATTATCTTTAGTAACAAGTTATTTCCTTTTTTACGGTAAAGAAGATACAAACGTGAGTTAGTAGATCCTATGAGAAAAAGTAAGCTACCACTGATCCAATGGTTTCTGTTTTCTATGTAGCAAGATGAGAGATCCTCTATGAAGAGTGAGATAGAAGGGAAGGGTAGGTATAAGAGGTTTTGGGTAGAAGGGTAAGGTTTGAAACAATTATTGTAGAAAGTTGAAGAGAAACAGAACAGAGACTTGCTTAAGGGCACTTAGTTCTTCCTCTACTAATTATTCCTCTAACAATTCTCTTTGCAACCAATAGCTCAGGCTTATGTTTATGAAGTATCACAAAATCTGACATTTATCCAATGACTGGAAATTTTTTCAAAAAATTAAGTTCTCTCTTCTGATTGAGTCAAAATCTTTTCTAGATGCCTTTATACCTCTAACACACATTTTAGCTTATTCATTATTTTGTTTAAAATGCTATCTTAAAATCAATTTTGTTTTTATTGTTTGTCCTTAAGAAAAATATAAATTGGGGTATAGGAAACTTTTATTCATTTATGTGTCTCCCCACAGTACTAAGTATGAGTAAGACTTTTAACATAATATAATTTTCTGGTTTTGTTAATTTGTTTTGAGATGGACTTTCACTCTTGTCACCTTGGTTTAGTGCAATGGCATGATCTCAGCTCACTGCAACCTCTGCCTCCTGGGTTCAAGTGATTCTCCTGCCTCAGCCTCCCAAGTAGCTGGGATTATAGTCATGTGCCACCACACCCAGATAATTTTTGTATTTTTAGTGTAGACAGGGTTTCGCCTTGTTGGCCAGTCTGGTCTTGAACGCCTGACCTGAGGTGATCCACTTGCTTGACCCTCCCAAAGTGCTTGGATTACACGTGTGAGCCACTGCATCCAGCTTGGTTTTTTACACTTTGAGTAGTCTTATTCTTTCTGGAAATAATTTTACATCACATCAATCTTAGAAGTGTTGTTAGCTTTCTCTTTTTCTCTTATCTGTAGTTTTCTGGGTCATTCTTGGCTTGCCACGGGGCCTCATGGTTGGATGGAAACATGTCACATTTTAAAATTTACTTAAAGTCATGATGAAGTTTGGTCATATTCTGTCTTCAATTTATGCTGAGGGCATGGTTTTTGTTAATATTAGTTCTTCTTTCTTCTGTATTTTTTTTTTTTGTTGTTGTTTGTTTTTGGAGAAAATTTTGGGAGAAATCATTCTAGGTAACCACAGTTATCTTTAGCTACTCAAAAATCACCTAGTCATCAATTTTAAATATAACTACATTTGAAAAAATTAAATTTAGTTGGGGAAGTTGTTAAAATTTATGTTTATAATAACATATAAATTTGGTCTACACATTTCTGTGTGTAAGACATAAGAAATTTTAAAACATCTTATTACTCCATATGGAACAGTTTTACCCAATTCTTTCTTGAAGTCGCTGCATACATGTTATGTTGTAGATTGAGCTTTTCACTCATGGTCACGGCTGTGGGAATATGGCTGGAGGTGCCTGAGAGGTGGATGTTTATCAGCTGTTCATACATGCGCTTTTGTAAGAAGCAGAGTTCCTCTCCCTTATGACCCAATCAGGTCCAGAAATTATAGTACAGAAATATTTTATGAAGCCACCCCACTCGCTTCCCATGGGACAGTTTGTCAGCACATGTGTCATGCCCTTTCTCATTAAGCTATAGTTGCCTCAAATAGTGCCAGGAAGTTAGGAAAGGGCACTCTGTAAGGGCAGAAAGGATGATAAGGAGCCAGAGGGAAAAACACAAGTGAGAAAAAATAAATTACTACCTTAAAATATTATCCCAGATTCACAATCCAATCCAAAACTAATATTGTTCTGTTCTTATTATATAAAGAGATAATGAATGCCTAGTATACTTTAATTTTCTGATACAACTTGTTGATTTCTGCTTCACAGCTATGTTAGAAATTGATGAAGACTATCCATTATTTCAGTCCATTTATAGAGTGATGGCCACAGATGAGGACTTCGCAAACGGCGATAGGCTGAATGTAGGTGGCTATCATTGTGCCAGATGCTTTGATCAATTCAGTGTACAGTGCAATCTTTTTGAAAATGTTTCAAGCACAGTTAATATAATTTGATGATTAAAGAGTATATGATGAAGTTTACAACCACTATGATGCAATATTCGTGTTAATGTTGGAAATGGCATTTTTGGAAGATGCTATTTTCTTGAGGCATACAGGAAAATTACATGACTTCTAATTGAGGTCAGGGACTGGGAGGAAGATGTCAATGCTGAGGCAAAACTGGGGCTTTGCCTTTTGGAAGCTAATCAGAACTACTTCTCTTTCCTAGCTATTTCAATGATACATATGAATGTGATTATATATTTTTGATGTTTCAGTGTCCTAATTACTAAGGATCTAACCCAAGACACTTGCTTTTTCTCTTAATTGATTCATGGTTGTAAAGTCTCTTAGAGATTTGGCAAAATGAAAAGAACCTATAAAGTTTGTTTTGGAGACTTCAGCAACGCAATGGACCACAAAGTCAGCAGGCTTGCTCTGCAGCTGTTCTTTTTGAACAAGTATAGAAATAGTTTACTACATCTAATGTAACTCACAGTATAAAGTAATCGAGCAGCAAATGGCAGTGAGGTAGTTAGGTGACTTGGGCTAAGTTTGGCTTTACCACCAACTAGTGCTGTAATACTGGGGAAGTCACTTAATCCCCCTTGTGTTTGATTTTTGCAATTATAAGACTTTTTTTTTTTCCTTCATTAGCCTTCAGTGATAGATGTGCCGTTGTCAGTCAAAGTATTCAAAATCCCTGTGGGACACTCCAAAAACATTTTGCTGTGGACTAGTCAATATGAAATTGTTTAGAAACACAAGACCTTTCCCATTACATGACGTCTTTTCAATAAATTTTTAAAACACTGTGGTCCAGCTGAAAGTAATTATTACCACTTCTGTTGTTTTCAGAAACATAATAAAAACCAAACAGGTGATTGTTTTAAAATTCAGTGTTTTTAGAGGTAGTTCTATTTTTGGAGGCTAGAAATTCATATCGGATTACAAAGAAGAACACAGAGGTAATTAAACTTTTCTTCAGTGAAATTTTACCTCCTTCCAAACTAAATGGTCTTCAGATACTTTTGAAGTTATATTTATCTACTTTTACCTCTTCTCAGAAGTGGTGGGAAATAAATAAAAAGGAAAATTAAGAACATAAATTATACACTGCATTAATATTTGAAATAATAACACTTGAAATGGGTTTATAGCATTATAATTCTTTTGTTTCTTAAAACTGATGAGTTTTGTACATTTTTAATGATACCGATAGTGAGTTTATTCTGTACACAGTGTTGTATGTGCAGAATTAAATTAATAAAACAAATAATAAAAATTAAGCATTAAAAAATCATTTTAGAAAACTGCAAAGTGTTGTGCAGTTCTGTTTAAAATATAGAAAATATTTTGATTATGTTATAGGATATACAACTGTATTGTTTTTCCTGTATCCTGAAAAAAATGGTGTCAGTGGTTCTAATACTAGTATATCATAAAGAAAAACTGAAATTAATCGGTGTGAAAATAGGGAACTTTCCATATATTTGCCCCATTATTGTGTCTTAATGATCTTCCATGCCTTCTCATTTATTTGGTTTTGAATAATGCATATTTTATTTTTCTAATACACCATTGAGACACAGTTATCTGGACCAAAGAAAGGAGCAAACTCCTTTGGAATTGATCCTATAAGTGGTGTTGTTAGTGTAAGAGGAGAAGATCCCTTGGATTTTGATGCTGGATATCATGTAATTAAAATGTTTGTTTATTTTTCCATGCAGAATGAAACAGAATTTTTATCATTTTGAGCTCTTCATGAAGACTCAAACACCTTGTTGTTTTGAAGGGAGATTAATATTTTGTGTGATTCATTTGTGAGGATTTGTGCATTTAACCAAAAGCCTACATCCAATCTTTATGTTACTACAACTTTAGAGATTATGTCTTTTTTTTTTTTTTTTTTTTTTTTTTTTAATTTTTTTTTTTTTTTTTTTTTTTTTTTTTTGAGACAGAATCTTGCTGTGTCACCCAGGCTGGAGTGCAGTGGCCCCATCTTGGCTCACTGCAACCTCTGACTCATGAGTTCAAGCGATCCTCCTGCCTCAGCCTCCCAAGTAGCTGAGACTATAAGGCACCCGCCACCACACCTGGCTAATTTTTGTATTTTTAGTAGAGATGGGGTTTCACTACATTGGCCAGCCTGGTCTTGAACTCCTGACCTCTTGATTTACCCACCTCGGCCTCCCAAAGTGCTGGGATTATAGGCTCAACACTGCACTCAGCTGAGATTATGTCTTAACATTTTGATTTTACCAAAAAAAGTTTAAGAAAAAAAATTTAAGTGTTATTTAAATCGGGGAAAACCAAATCAATACATCATTAAAATGTAAATATTTCTGAACATCAAAGAAATGAAAGAAACTTAAATCAATCAAGTTTTCATATTGAAACTATTATACGATTCATATACCCTACCCCAGTTAGAGTGTTAACTCACTTAGATAGCCAAGGTAAGATAGGGCATAAACCTTATAGGTGAATCTGAAAATAACATGGTAAGAAAAAACAGTATATGGTATTTACATGAGAAATATAATTTAAGGAAAGCATTCAGAGATGATTGAGTGGAAAACGAAGAATATGTAAGTATGAATAAGTGACTGGAAAGAAACCAGCTATTGGAGATAGTCTGTCCACATAGAAATGAGGTGTGTATTTTGAGAAATAAAGGCTGTTATTATTATGATCATAAAATAACACTCTGGAATATTGTAAAAAAATTTCTATTTTCAGAAGTGTCTTCAAATTTATTATTTCAATAAGGTGATTAAGAAAATAGGAAGAAGGGGAAAATGTAAGGCATTAGAGAAAAAACAGAGAATTTGCTGCTAAGATAATTAGAGGGAAGAGTTAATAGTTGAAGATCTGAACTTTCTGGCCTGAAAGAATATAAATGGTGGAAGAATATCAATGAATTCTATTTAAATTTTAATTTGATGTGTTACATGATAGAGGATGGTGAAGAAGCCAGTGATAAATATCTTTTAAGCAACTCGAGTGTTAGGAGTATAATATGAGATAGGTTAGATGGAAGATCAATGGACATCATGCATGTAAGCAATTCAGCTCCATATCTCTGACTCTTCCCAGCCTCTTCACCTCCTGCCTTGACCAACATTCAACCTAACTTCTACCAAGTCCTTTGAGATCACTTCCATCTTTCCACTGCAAAACTAATCAATTTATTATATGCCATCTGACATGTAGTTACCTATCCAAGGGACTGAAGTTTGATCATTGTCAGCCCTTTCCTCAGTGTGGAGTCTTACATGCTATAAAGTTTTATTGAATATCTAAACATAGTGGATACCTTACTGCCTCAGTGGTATTTTGTTTTTGTTTTCAAAGGGGCATTTCCTGATATGAGCAAATGGTTTCTAAGGGGTGAGTTGTGTGGCAGGCTGAGGAGAAAAATATTTAATGTTTGATTTTATTTTTAACTCTTCAGAAGAAATTACTTGTATCATGGAGCCCAAAGAGTAGCTTATCTTCCTATTTCTAGGGTTGAGCGTAAAACAGCCTGGTTTGTCAATAATTTCAGTGCATTGTATTTTGGCTTAAGATTAAATCTAAAAATTGTTCATTTGGGAGGAGTTTTATCCGTATTGAGGCATATAGCCAGGCTATGCAGACTTTTGAATGAAATTTAATGGTATATGAAATGAAGCAACCTATAATGAATCTAGCTAAATAAGAAAGATAAATAAATACAAGTAAGAAAGTACTTGGATTTCTTTTAACGAATGAGAAGAGAAATAAGAAACTATATTTAGTTGGAGAAAACAAAACAAAAATCTAACAGGATACATATTGTGATAGTATATATGTATTATAAAATAGTAGTTTGTAAAGTTTTAAAAAACTGTTTTCCAGCTTGCACTGAAAGCAACAGATACAACAGGTCTGTTCTGTCAAGGGACACTAATTATCTTGATTAGAAACATAAATGATGAGAAGCCTCAATTTGAGTAAGCATATTTATTTTAAAGAGTATACATAAGAGAATGGTTAAAATAAACTTTTCACATATACAGTTGGCACTTGGTGTCTGTGAGGCATGTGTTCCCAGACTCCCCTGAATACCAAAAGCTAGTGTTCAATAATCTTTTTTAATGGTGTAATGGTGTATTATTTTCTTTTTCTTTTCTTTTTTCTTTTTGAGACTAAGTCTCGCTCTGTCGCCCATGCTGGAGTGCAGAGATGGGATCTCAGCTCACTGCAACCTTTGCCTCCCAGAATTCAAGCAATTCTCCTGCCTCACCCTCCCACGTAGAGTAGCTGGTACTACAGGTGTGTGCCACCACACCCAGCTAATTTTTGTATTTTTAGTAGAAATGGGGTTTCACCATGTCAGCCAGGCTGGTCTCAAACTCCTGACCTCAAATAATCTCAGGTCTCCCAAAGTGCTGGGATTACAGGCATGAGCCACTGTGCCCAACTGTTTTATTTTCATATAACCTATGCATGTCTTCTTGTATACTTTAAATCATCTCTATATTCCTTATAATACCTAATACAATATAAATGCTATGTAAGTAGTTGTTATACTGTATTTGGGGAATATTTTTGTCCCCATGGCTGGTTGAATTTATGACTATAAAACCCATGGATACCAAGCACAACTGTGTTACAAATAATGATAATAAAGATTATGTAGATACACAGAAATTTTTTTGATGTTGTTAAAATATATGACTATATATCAATTATTAATGTATATACTCATAAAAAATAAAATGTATTAGAAAACACTGGAAAGCAAATTTACAACATTGTAATATGGTAAAAAAGATCTTGGTGTATCTTTTTTTTTCTTTCCTGAAGGTTATTCACAGTTGCTAATTGCTTTTTAATAATTACGTCAATTTTAAATAAAGGAAAGGTAGACCTTAAACTTAGTTTAAAATCTTTAATTTAAAATATTTTATTTTCATACTCTGGAGGTATAGTTGTAGCATTTAAAACTGTTTACAGATTATGAATGCAATGAATGTTAGATGTTTTTCTATACTTTAAAATATAGTAATGAAATGTATTACTACAATCTAAGAGGAATCAAGTACTCCTTAGATTATGAAAAAGAAGAAGAAAAATCATAGTCTTCAAGTTACTTTCCTTATATCACTAAGTTATATCTCTACAGATGACTAAGGAGAGTAATTCATTATTTGGATCTCCAAATTTATTTTAAGTTATGTTTTCTGAACAACTTAAGATAATTTGGAGCTTAGTTTATCCTTTATTGGTGGGAATCATTTTCCTAACTGTCCTCCTGTGTTTGTAGTAGAGTTGCCATCAACTTTTTGGAAAAATTTTCTGCTGCCTTCATATCTGTTAAGTATGAACTTATTGATTTTAATTTTTTGTAGAATTTAATGCAACATATTATAAGCAATGCAAAAATTATTGAAATATTGCCCTCAACTGCTTTTTTCATCTCTTAAGAGATATTGCATGTTTAAGTAACAATTAAGAGAAAGATTTAATGTGGTCTAGAATATGAATATTATAATTTACATTATATTATGGTACAAAGGAGAAAACTCTGTAGAGGAGAAACCACATTACATTACTGTGATTAAGAGGGTTGCTCAAAGGATGGCATCACTCACTTTTCCTTTGAATTTACATTTCTTTGAGGACTTTCTTGAACCTCTCTTATATCCCCAGAATTAGTTTCTTTTTTAAATTTGCAGCAAAGTTAAAGCATCTATTACCTAGTATTTTAGCTGTTTATACCTGTGTTTCCCATTAGCACTGAGATCTGAACAAATGCTAAGACTCAGTCATATGTGCATTCACTGGAGTGACACATGATTATGAATAAATGTCTGGTGCCTGAATGAAAGGCTGAATAAGAACTAAATGTAACTTTCAGAAATGTTCTGGAAATTGATCAAGGACTTTTACGTGTGACTTGAAGACGTAAGTGATATATTTACAAGAACAGTCTGGAAACTTGCTCTAATAAGTGATGACTTTGGAGGGAGTTTCATCATATCAGATAACAAAATGAAAACAACAATGTTTAGTCCTTTATGTTCAGTTGCCAATTATTCCATGCATTGAATATCTGGAATAATGGAGATTCACTGTTCCATTTTGTTTTTCATTTTCCATCTCTTTTATGTCATGTCTTTGATGTGCATGGTGCTAGAGACTATATGATTAAAAATTAAAAATGTTTTTGCAAAAAGTTAAATAACTTTGCGCCACAAATGGATTTGCTCAATATTTGAATAGCTTTGGGACTTGTAAATCCTTGACAAGCGGAAGGTGATATTATAAATCCAAAAGATTCTTTCCAGGTTATCATAACTTGGCAATTATGTACGTAAGAATTCTCAAATTTGCATCCTCAAAATTTTTCATCATCATTTTTTTCTTAAGGCCATTTCCTCTGGATGCTATTAATGTGACTGAGAAGAAATCTATTGGAGAAATTATAGCAAGAGTAAAAGCAACAGATCGAGATGAAGATAGCAGTATCATTTATTCATTTAAAACTCAGCAGAAAATGTTTGGTTTGGACTCTTGTAAGTTTTAAATAAATACTTTTAGCCTACTTTGGCTAAACATTCACAATCTAATCTCTGCACTTCCATTAGATCTTAGGTTGGCAAAACTACCCTTTCAAAATTAAATTAAATATGAAGAAGGAAATATTCCCTAAACATGTGGTATTTGACAGTTGCTATTTTCCTATTTCTGAAAATGACATTCTTGTGTAATAATGGGTGATATAATACCTTGCTTTTATAGCTGGCTATCATTTTTCAGAGGCATTCAATACAAATGCTTCTGCACATCCTTATAAATTACAGGATGAAATGACCTATCTATCTCTTCAATTTGATTTGAGAAAGTTGGGACTTTTCCAAAATGACTTGATTTTGGGTTATTTGTAATGGACAGATTTCTGCATGTGTGAACAGGATTGCTGTTTTGAAATATTTCTCTCTGATGGTTGTCATACTCGTTGGTGTTATCAATCAGAGTACAACCAGAGAAAAATAGCCATTGAGAGTATATTGTAGCAGTGTGTTAAGTAGTCTCTGTAACGCTTTGTGTCTCATCCTGAAGGCTTGTGTCTGATGCTGAAGCTTAAACCCATAAGGCCGGAAGTCAGGGAGAGAAGATGCGTACAAAGTGGGAGAGGTTAAGGGTAGTCTGGAAGACAAATCATATGCTGGACCCCATAAGAATGAATTGAAACCCATTTTAGTTCTTTTTCCTTCTGACCTTGCTGGTGTGGGTGTTCTGTAGAAGCTAAGCCTTTCATCACAGGGCTGAGTATACAGACCTGTTCTAGGAGTCAGAGAAGCTGAAAGAATATACAGCAGTAGGTCAAGCAGTTTCAAGTTCAGCTGCAGCTAGTTCACACCAACAGTAACACAGCAGATCAACAAAAACATGCGTAAGAAACAAAATGGCTGCTGCTACCTTTCTACCTTCCAAGTTGGCCAAGAATTTCCCTTGTGTCTCATGAAACTGAAACACATACAAAATAGAATGCTGAGAAATATAGTTTGGCTTAGCACATGTGGCATATTACAAAGCCATCACACTAATCATCCAATACTTGAGATAATTTATTTGAATCCTGAAAGTTGTTGGCAGCTTATGCATTTAACTTCAAGATGCAAATATCAGTGAGAAAATAAGTGCATTAATAAATAATAATGTACCAGCTAAATAAAATTTAGAAGAGATTAAGACCTTGTGGAAATTATGAAGACATTCAGCGTGGGCTCAAAGTAGAGGATTTTCGAACAAGAAAGGAGAGATTCTGGGAGAGAAGATAAGTGATGGCACCAGAAATAAAGAGCCACTTCTGTCATTGCCAGTTTTTATAAGTTTGGCGTTTGAGCTCATTTTTCATTTTTGTACACAATAAGACTGAGTTAAGATAGAAGACAAAAGCAATGAAATGAATGATTATTTTAATATGGTTTGACTAATTTTTCAGGCTCAAAAACAATAACATTTATTGTTGTAATTAAAGTAAAATATTCTGGTTTGCATTGGTTATTTTTTAAGTAGGAATCCTATCTATGCTTAGTAAATGAATGACAATTTAGAAACTTGAAGAAAAATATGAAACTATTTACTATTTATAATTTATTATCTGCTATTTATAATTTACTATTTAATTATATTTATGATGTAACCATAAAGCAAACAGCAGCTTTTAAGAAAATATTTCCAAAGCATGTAGAATTGCTAAATATTGCTTTTCTCATGTATGAAAAAAGTATATTGTTAAGTGAATTAAAACATCATTAATAGAAATAAGTTAGCATAGGCTTAATTATTTTAGTTTGATCATTTTTCTTCATTGTATTTCTTTTTATTAGTCACCGGAACAATCACTCTTCTTCAGCCTTTGAGTCTTAACAACCCAAGTAACTCCAAAACCTACTCTTTGGAAATTGAGGCAACAGATAATGGAAATAATACCAGCAGCTATATGTTTACAGTTTTTGTGGAGAATGTAGATGATCCTATTTCCTGTGATCCAAGTTTTTCAACAGGAGCAGGTATAATACAAGTGAATTTTATTAATAAAATTCATGAGACAATAATAAAATTACAAAATAAAACTTGGAATTATAGTTTAAGCTTTCTGGTTTTATAAATCAGAAGTAAATAAAAGAAAAGCAAATAAAGTGAGAGACACAGCATTTTCCTAAAAAGAAAAAAAAGTTAGTATAATTCAAATTTGAATTCAAATTATAATTATTTCTGTGTGTGGTGGATAGGGGATAGGAGTAATGACAAAACTATTCTGAGTGTATCTGTAACATATGGATTGATATGTAGCCTCACAAGTTATCAAATTTATAAAAATCCAGATAAAATACAATATTCACCTAATAAATTGGCCAAAATATTAAAAATACAGGAAAAAATTCAGCATTGATTAAAGGTATACAGAAATTATCACTTTCATAATGTGAGATTTTTAGAATAACTGCCTAGAATACTATTTCATAAATATTTATTTCAAAAATGATTGTAATCTCTACCTGGGTATTTCTACCTGAATTCACCTTTACAGAAATATTGGAGATATAATCAAGATTTATGATCAAAATTTGTAATAGTATAAGGTTTGAAATAACCAAAATGTCTAAGAATAGGAGATTGATTTAAAAGATACTATGTCAATTTGATGAATTGCTATCTAACCATTAAAAATTATCTTCAAAAAATAATAAGCATGAAATGATTCATGATAGAAACTATAAACATGGTTTCTTTAATTTGGTGTATACAATAATGTATATACCATATATATATATAAAACTCATAGGTAGTTATAAATATGTATACCATTTATATATAATCATATTTTTGTATGATTATAATAAATTATTTTTTCAAAATTTTAGTAAACATGCTCCACTATTCATTTTTAATGTTTCTTAAATTAAAAATTCTAGCTGTACTTATAAAATTTCATCCTAAGTGTCATCATTACTCTTAGTAGTATGTAGTTATTTAATCTGCTATTCTTGCCTCCAAAAATACTTGCTTAAAATAAGTTTTCAGTTGTACCAACTCTAATAGAATTTAAAGTAATATATAGCGGTAACTTTCAGTATGATTACAATAGACATAGTCCTGAAAAGTTTGATAAATTAAGTTTTGTAAATCAAATTTCATTCTTTTACTTAACTCACGAAAGAAAACATGCATTATATATTAGAATCAGTAGGTCTTTATGTATAAAATGATAAAATATGTTATTCTACTTTGTGTCAAACCCATCACAGCCTCATATACAGTTACCTAACCTCACTCTCATGTGAATTTGTGTTTTTCATGAAGACCTAAAAACACAGTCTTTAAAACATTTGAATACCTGAAACCTTGCACATGATTGAATCTCAGGAAACAGGTTGGCTTGACTTAATTTTGTTTGGGTGAACCGGATCTCAACAATTATATCTGCTCTGTTGGTTAGTCTTTCTATTTTTTTTCTCTCCATTTATTTCTAACTTGCTCATCTACCATAAAGACTTTATCTACTCCTTCTACCTTCTTTGTTTTACCACTTTTCTTTATTTCTATTAAGAGAAACTACCCAACTAACTGGGAGACAATAAGATAAAAAAGAAGTTGAGGGCAAGTGGAACAAGGCAAACTTCCTTAAAATAGTCTCTCTTTTATTTTGTTTTTCCCAGATGCCTGTTCATTGCTACTCTCTCTATTCATTTCTTACCACTGGCATTAACTCTTTCAGTCTTCAGAAACATCACCCTTTTAGAAACTCAAAACTTCTAATACACACAACACACACATTTCTTACTTTGAATCAAAAAATATCTTCTGATATACATAATAATAAATGTATCTAAAAATATAAGTTTATATTAAAGGAATTCATTCACAGAAACTAAATTTAATCAAGAAAAGTCTCCTAGGTGAGGCTTAGCAATGTAACAATAAATGGGTTTGGTGTTTGTGAAGATGTAATCTTTTGGACCACTTTGAAACAATTTAGTTGATGTTATTTGTAATTTCCTTTTAGTCTTCCCAAATTATAGTAAACTTTAAAAAGATACACATGGATCTCAAGAAGGTCAGTTTGACCTGATTTCTACCACAAGCTTGGCTGAACCAGCATAAACTGCTAGGGTATCATCGAGATCAGGATGTCTTTCTCTTTCATCAACTGGGCTGTGGGCCTTGGGACATGGTAGAAGTGGGGACAAGAAGTCATCTTCTTCTGTTAAAAATAGGGCAACTCTGTGACCAAGAATTGCCAGAGAAAAGATATTGGTATGATTTTCAAGCTGCTGATTTTACACACACATATTCAATTCATTTACTGGGTTTAATTATCCATTTCCTATAATTAACCAGAACAAATCACTAAATTAGAGAATCTGCCTACACACGTTCAGTTTGAAACAAAGGTTCAAAATAAGCAAGTCCTAGTAAACAAAAGTTGTTCTATAACATACTTAGAAAGAGTCAAACAATGTTAGACCTTTACAGCATTACCCAGTCTAGATTGTGATACAATACTCACTGGATTTGATACCCAAGATTCAGCGGCACAGTAAACATTAATCCTTTTGTCTTTTAAAAAAACTTTCCTTTGTGGAATAATGTAACAGCTAAAAAATATATATATATTAGTAATCTAAATGTGCATTTATGTTATTTGATTTTGGGGTTATGCAGAATCATAGTTGATAACATTGAAAGGAGGATGAAGAGCTGTGGTTGGAAAAAGGCAAGTAGCATTTGGTGAGCATTTGTGAGATGCTGTGTATGGTATTTTATTTAATCTCCAAAACTACTCTAAGATCAGAGATGTACTTTATCCTCATTGTACAGGTGAGAATAGTGATGGAGCAGGAATTCAAGTGGATTTCTTCCTGTCTTCACAGGCTGTGCTCTATTTTTTGTATATGATTGTGAAAGGAAGCAAAAAGCTTCAATATTCTAATAGAATAGAATAAAAGTAGAAATCATTCTTCGAGCAATTAGATCCCATTCCATACCCGTAGCCCAAAATTTAAATGTAGAAATATAAAACCAAATTATGATGGCTATTTATTTATTTTATTATACTTTAAGTTCTGGGGTACATGTGCAGATCGTGCAGGTTTGTTACATAGGTACACACGTGCCATGGTAGTAGTTTACTGCATCCATGGCCCTGTCATCTACATTAGATATTTCTCCTAATGCTATATCCCTCCCCAATCCCCCTAAGCCCTGCTATTCCTCCCCTAGGCCCCCACCCCCCAGGCCCCAGTGTGCGATATTCCCCTCCCTGTGTCCGTGTGTTCTCATTGTTCAACACCCACTTATGAGTGAAAACATGCAGTGTTTGGTTTTCTGTTCTTGTGTCAGTTTGCTGAGAATGATGGTTTCCAGTTTCATCCATGACCCTGCAAAGGACATGAATTCATCCTTTTTATGGCTGCATAGTATTCCATGGTGTATATGTGTCACATTTTCTTTATCTAGTCTATCATTGATGGGCACTTGGGTTGGTTCCAAGTCTTTGCTATTGGGAGCAGTGCCACAATAAGCGTACATGTGCATGTGTCTTTATAATATGATTTACAATCCTTTGGGTATATACCCAGTAATGGGATTGCTGGGTCAAATGGTATTTCTATTTCTAGATCCTTTAGGAATCACCATACTGTCTTCCACAATGGTTGAATTAATTTACACTCCTTAAGCTAATAAGCAACTGCAGCAAAGTCTCACAAGACAAAATCAATGTGCAAAGATTGCAAGCATTCCTATACACCAATAATAGACAAATAGCCAACTCATGAGTGACCTCCCATTCACAATTGCTACCAAGAGAATAAAATACCTAAGTATACACTTAACAAGGGATGTGATGGCTCTTTTTAAATGTTGATGTTAATGGAAATAAGTATTTGTAGGAATTTTTTTGTTTGTTTCTCTGAAATATGAAGAAGACTGCTTTAAGGATAAATACAGTATAGTAATTTATGGTATCAGCATGATGCAAGAAGTGAAAAAAATATATTTGAATTTAAATTATTGTTTGTGATTGTGTAATTGTATAGGTATTTCAGTGTCTGTTCCTGAAAACATTCCTGCATCTGCTTTTATATATAAGATTCTTTCAAGAGATCCAGATCTAGGACAGGAAATTGAAGTCAGGTTTTTTTTTTTATTATCATCCATTTATTTTTGCCCAACTTGGATGAAAAAAGAAAAAAAAACTCAAAAGAGTGCTCAATTGTTAATGCATACAAATTATTTTACCAGGCTTTTAATTATTTTACCAGGCTTTTAATTAAAGTGTTCTTTATATGTATGGTAGTCACTGAAGTGAGAGAGGAGACTTAAACCTTTGAATTCTAGTAACATAAAATTAAAATGCTATGGCTTCAAAACGAAAGCAATAGACTTCAAATGGTCTGAAAGCACTGTGAAAAACTAGTGCTTATATCTACTGGCATTTATCTGATGACATTTACATGCACGAATAAAATGTTCTTTCATTGTTCATTGCCTTTTATTCATCCCAATCAGGCATATTTTCTTTATTATATATACAACGTGAATAAAGGATATTTTAGGTCTTCATATTATTTCTGGCTTTAGCAATAATTCATAAAGAGGAGAGAATAAATTTTAGATGTTAAAATGGTTACAGCTCAAGAGGGGGTAAAGAAGAAATTTAAGATAATTCATCACTGTATTTTTTTCTCAGAAATTTTTATGGTATACATATGACCTATAATCTAATTATATTTGTGAGAAAAAATTCTTTTTTTGATGATACAATATATCATAAATCTGATTAATACACTGGAATATTCTGCCCTAAATTTAGTGAGTCAAATTCTCCATAGAAAAGACTAAGTTTTTTTTTTTTTTTCTATTTGTTCATGCTTGCTATAACAACACACTTATAAATCTCGCTTGAGAATATGTTTGAAAGTAAAGTTTGGGAGAACAGCTCTCTGGAGAATTTAGTCTATTTGTAATTTTTCTGGTGACCTGATTATAATGAGATTTTAATACATTTGATTACATTTTTTGATCATGTGAATTTCAGTCTGAGGACAGAAGATAACACAGGAAAAATGTAATTCCTGGTATACCAGGCTCAGCACATCCATCCGTGTGAAGGTGTCTGTGTGTGTGTTGGGACGATAGAGTTGGAATATTGGGTTATGTGGGTATGTGCATTTAAACTAGAATATGTGCATTATGTAGAGGATGGGTGTCTACAAAAGTATCAATTATAATTATGTGTTTACATGCATAGTTTCTATTACTAAAAATTAATGTAATATCTGGATTTTATTGTAAAAGTCATTAGGAAAGAGAAAACAAATGTTTGAAAAATGATAATTTTTAACAAATCTAAAACCATAGTAATGAGGATAAACAAAGAAATTATTTTCAACAGGATTTTAGTCTAACATAAGCCAACTTTGATTATTCACTTACAGGCAAATGAAAGATGTTTAATATGATCATAAAACTGGCTATCATGTATTTTTTAGAAATGGCCTTGGGTGTCAGATCCTCCCATGTTTTATTGGGTTATTTTTTTTGAGCTAGAATCTGGATGTAAGTGTTTATAATATAATTTCTTTGTGAAATCCTTTTCAAAATCTTTAATATTTATCTTTATAACAATGGAGCAAAACATGCAATGTCCATAAAATTAATAGTTTTGTCCAAGGCAATATTTTATTTTTGCCATACAGAAAATCGATTCAGAGATGAAATCAAATGGCTTCTTCCAGATAATTCAGTGCATGTGCCTCCTTTAGATATACTTCCTGAGTATCCAAGAGGGAATGACTTTTTTTTTAAATATTAGGAAAATCTGTAAATGCAACACTGGAAAGTAAACTATGAAATTATTGAAAGCTATTCACCAAAAATGCTCTAATACTTTAGTATAAAATGCATTGGAAAAAATACAACTACAATGTGAAAGAATATATAGATTATTTTTGAAGTCTGTAACTGAAAGTACATTTAGATTTTAATTTATGGGCACTGTCTTCAGAAAATTTATTTTGGTTTACTTCTTGCCAAATCATTGTATCAAAGCTGTCAGTTCAGAATTCATGCTTACTCAATAATGTACTAACCATATTTATGTGTGTGTTGCAGTTTTTAATATTAAATTCTTCAATTAATGCCACTGCCTACTTTGCTTTGGATTCACATAATGGTGTCATTTCTAAAACCACTGAACCTCTTTTGGACTATGAAACAAATCCTAAGGTGAGACAAAATATAAAACTGAATATAAAAGAATGAATACCATTAAATACCCTTCAACAAAATAATTTTTAAAATCTTATCTAAGTTGAAAGAAGTTACCAAATTTATGTAATTGCATTTTCACATTCACCCAGATCAAGCAGAAATTCATTTTAAAAGAAAATAAATTTAGAAGCATATGTGATTCATTGTAGTTTTTTTATTAGATCTTATTTAAATATTTCAATTTTTGTGTGTGTTTCTGTGGATGTATATAAAAGTTGGAGAAGGGATTGTCTCCATATTCAACAGCATGGAACAAAGGCAGTGTTCTGGGTAATTAACTAAAAGTGTACTTCTTTAGTTTTGAATTGTCTGAAAAAGTGCCTCTGTCTTTGGCTTTATGTGCTTGTAGAGACCTGGTATGGCCTTTTTTCCCTGCAATGTTCTGGTCAAATTTGAAATTTGCGAATAATTGGAAAGAAGAGTGAGGTATAAGGAGATGAAAACACATAACAAATCATTTTTTCCTACCAAATCATTCTGGAAAATGAGACCATTTAAATTTCAAATGTTTTTTTTCCCTACCAAATCATTCTGGAAAATGAGACCATTTAAATTTCAAATGTTTTCCTGTTTCTTTAAGCAATTCTCAACGTTTCCAATAGTAGACTTATCAGGCATTTTTTTTTTTTTTAACATCATCTTATCTAAAACATGACTTTCTAAACTGCAAATGTTTTGGCCAGAACTTTTCTCACTATGTGAGAGTTAAAGAAAAAAAAAAGCAACAACTATTTTTCCAGGACATTTGCTTAGTTGCTTATAATATTACTTTTCACCCTGATATTATAGGATCGTTTCTTGTGTAGTCAACTTTGCTGTTTTCCATTCACTCCTAAACAAATTGCCTTTGTTCTTAATGTTTCTTTGTTTTCTCATATAATGTTCAGGATTAACTTTACTTAGAAAGTGGGTATTAACATTTTTATTTATTTATTTTTATTTTATTTATTTGAGACAGAGTTTTTATTTATTTATTTATTTGTTTGTTTGTTTGAGATGGAGTTTCACTCTTGTTGCCCAGGCTGGAATGCAATGGGGCAATCTTGGCTCACTGCAACCTCCGCTTCCCAGGTTCAAGTGATTCTCTTGCCTCAGCCTCCTGAGTAGTTGGGATTATAGGTGCCTGCCACCATACCTGGCTAATTTTGTAGAAACAGGGTTTTGCCATGTTGGTGAGGCTTGTCTTGAGCTCCTGACCTCAGGTGATCCACCCACCTTGGCCTCCCAGAGTTCTGTGATTATAGGCATGAGTCATGGCACCCAGCTGACATTTTGATTTTAATTTCACTTAATTTATAAATTATACTAGAGAGAAATGGTATCTTTATCATCATGAATCCAGCAAATTCATGTATTTATTTAATGATTTCATTTAAATTCTTCAATAACATTTTGTATTTTCTCCATAAAGTTCTTACATATAATATGTATAGCATTCTTGAGTTTTATTGCTAAATATTTATTTTCTAATTGTTATTTGTGGTTTTATAGAAAACTATCTTGTATCTTACTCTTAAAAAGAGCAAACCTGCTAAAATTTTACATTGACTATAATAATTTTGAAGTAATCTTTTATATTCTATATGTTAACATTCATAAAGTAGGTGTGGAAAAAGACAGCTGTTTCTCTCTAATCTTTATAGATTTTTATTTATAGTATCTACCTTATTTTTCTGCTGAGTACTTCCAGAACAATGTATATTAGAAATGGTAATAGCAGGCATCCTTGTCTTGTCATAATTTTAAAAGACGTTGTTTAAATGTTTCAAACAACAATGCTTTTTGCTGTAGAATTTTGGTGGTTAATCTTCCTTAAGTAAAGAAAAATTTTTTTATTCCTAGTTTGTTTAGAACTTTTATCAGAAATTTGATGCTGACTTTTATAATTTTTTTCTTCATCTACTCAGATGATTATGTTGTTTAATTTTCCCTTAATTTATCAGTGTTTTGATACACTTTTTATTTTTGGAGCATCCTGTGTTCTGACCCATAACCAATCCCATATGAGGTTTTTTAAGCACTAAAAAAACCCTTCAATATGTAATACTGAATTCAATTTACTAATAATTTAATTTTGATATTTGAGTCTCATTTTTTTTAACCCCTTTGCTGACTAAATTTCATGGTGCTTTTAAGAAATTTGTTTCTTTACTCCTCACCCATGAACTCGCCTTTAGAAGGCATTAAAAAATCTATTTGGATAGTTGAGAAATTGTCTGCCAGGCCTCCCTGCGGCATCACTGGCCTCAGCAAGCTTACATCTTAATTTCATGTCTTGACAATTCTTGCACTGAATATGTATGTATTGATAGTATAATTAGTATAATCTTTAATATGAATTTCTTTCTGACCTCCCCGTGTGTGTGTGTGTGTGTGTGTGTGTGTGTGTGTGTGTCCATACTTTAATTTTATTTCAGTGGTATCCTAGAAATACTGTGGCAAATTATTTTACACTTCAACAACTTCATCTAAAAGCAAATAAAAGCAAACGCTCACCTGGTAAAAGTTCACCCTTTTTTGGTTTACACGTCAGTCTTCCCCACTAAAATGGTAACACTATTTCTAATTTACGTCTTTTCTCTAGTGTTCTGCACAGTGCATCAAAAGTGGTCGAGCTATATTTCTTGAATAAAAGCATGTACTCTAGCTACCAATTTTATGTGTTTTATAAAATGTAAAACACAAGAACCATAAACCAATTGGTTCAACCATCTTATTTAATATCTTCTGCATGCCAAATGCTATGTTTGTCTCCTTATCCCAACTTCTACGCCACCACACATTTCATTTTTCTCCCATATTTTTTCAAAACAAGCAATTTATACATTTTTCTCCTACTTTTTTTCTGAACAAATAGTTAATATATTTTTTTCTGGACAACAGTTTAATTAAATGGTAATATGTTGTTGGTTGTGCCAGATTTTAGTTAAATACTTCTCGTGATCTTCAGGGGAGTTTTTTAGCTATTTAAAATAGACCCAAAATAGAAGGTCCAATAAGGTATAATCTCATAGGATTAAATATAATTTGAGTGGTTTTTCTTTATAAATGTAATCTGTTTATTGACCATAGAATTACATTTAATAAAATAAAAAAATTAAAATCATATTTGACTTCATCAAACTTATTAGTCATTACCTCATTAGACCATATTTCTTCATTATTTGAGGCACTATAATATCAGTTTGTCAAATGAAGTGTTAGGTTTTTTAAGGGTTCTAAAGTATTCATGTTCTTTCACATTTTTCCAAAAGTAAGATAGTTGTTTACCTTCAATGATTAGTTTTTCCTAAACAATAAAACTTAACTTACTCTTTTATTTTGGTACTTCTACAAATTTAAATCTGATATGTATGTCCAAAACCAACGTTTGAAAATATGATCTAAGTTCCATGAAAATTGGAAGCAATTGCAGAAATCTGTACAAAAGTACAAAAGATACTATTTTTGACAAATGGCCGTACTGTGTTTGGGGAGTGGTTCTACATTCTTATCCTTTCAGTTTTCTAAAGTGTTTTTTAATTTTATTTTTAAAATATTTTTTATGTAAAGGGAAATTGTTTTTCTTCTCTTTTTTCTTTCTTTCTTTTCTTTTTGTTGTTGTTGTTGGTTTTTTTTGTTTGTTTGTTTGAGACAGAATTTCATTCTTTGTTGCCCAGACTGGGGGGATGCAATGGCATGATCTCAGCTCACTGCAACTTTGCCTCCCAGGTTCAAGCGATTCTCCTGTCTCAGCCTCCCTAGTAGCTTGGATTACAGGTGTGCGCCACCATGCCTGGCTAAATTTTTTTTTTTTTAATTTTTACTAGAGATGGGGTTTCACCATGTTGGCAAGGCTGGTCTTGAACTCCTGATCTCAGGTGATCTGCGAACCTCGACCTCCCAAAGTGCTGGGATTATAGGCACGAGCCACCATGCCTGGCCAAAATTGCATATTTTAAGCACTAAAAAAACCCTTACATTCTATCTTCTCTTATTTTAGCATTTCTATTTAGTGATTGCTGTGAGAAACCGACAAAACCTGTCTCTGGAGTTATGTGTTGGCACCATCAATATCAACATCCAGAATGTCAATGATGAGAGTCCTGTTCTTAAGTAAGCAATGAGTAATCTAAATATTTAAATGATAATATTTAGCCACAGAAACTTTTCTCATAGGAAGATAAAGACCATTTGGCTATTGTTTCACTGCTAATTTTTATAAATGTTTTAAAAGATCTAGAAAGCAAACCTCAATGAGCTGTATTTTATTGCTGTTTTTACATGCACTGGAAGTCAACTCATTTATATTTTGTCCTTGAAACTACAGAAGAGAGCCAATATTTTTGGGTGGATTATGAATTGAAAGCTTCCTATTTTTCTGGTATTTATTTTTAATAATCAAAATATTATTAAAAAATGTACATTGATATGTTCATACCATGAGGTCAGTGTAGGTATTCCAGAGAATTTTAGCAATAAGCACTTGCTGATATGGACAAATTCCCAAACACAAAGATAATGATAATAATTGCAGAAACATTTGTAGTATTTTGTAATCTGGAGTAAGGTACAATTTACCAATCAGTAGAAGGAATTGAAAAAGGATACAGTTAAAAGAAAACTTTTAAGTTCATTTTACAATATGTAAACATTCTCTACTAAATTTAATAACATACAACAAAAAAACATTAAGTAGGCCAGACTTGAAACTCTTATACACAGTTTGTGTACAAACTGTTACACAATATGTATTATATGAAATTTAAAATATTTGCTGTGTGACATAGATGAAAAGAGACATTTGTTTATACTGATTGATTAAAAAAAATCTCTTTGTTTCACATATATATACCAGATGCACCTATAAATATTTATGAAAATCTGCCTGTTGGAACAAAGTTGATCAAGTTGACAGCAATTGATAGAGACATAGGGGACTTGGTACATTACAAAATTATAGGGACACAAAAAGAATTTTCTATAAATGAAGGTATAACAAATTTTTATGGTGAATCATTTTATAAATTATAATAAACACTGTTTTTACTACTGAAAAATAAGCCTGATTGTCATTCTATTAAGATGAAACAATCTTTAAAATATTTATTGGCATATTTAGTGTATTTTCATGAGGTAGAAATTATTATTCCTTTTCAGAAGTATGGAAATGGTCTATAATCTGGCTGCTCCAGGAGGCTCCCAAATAATTCAAATTCACAATAGCAATCCCTGGGATTTTATTTTATGATTTTTTTTTTCTCTGAGAAGTAAATTTTCCTATGGAAACCAGAGCAGTAGTAAACATAAATTGAATATTTATTATATATCACATATTCTTATAAGCACTTTGCATACATAATAACCCCTTTGGGTTTTTACTATCCTAATTCTAATGTAACATATGATGCCTGGAAAATAATTTTAATTTATCCAAGCTTGTGCAGCTGATTTCTGTGGCAGAACCTCCACTTGAATTCAATGTGCTTGATTTTGACACTTGTTTAACTCTAACTACCTTCCACATGGCCAAAAGTTTGGAGTTTCTAACCCTAATGACGTAACTATAAAACAAGAAGAGGAAGACAAGAAAGATGTCTTCTCATTTTAAGAGGTGATATACATTTTTGCACATGAAAAGAGCTGGGTTAAATACACACCATCTATTACATCAGTTAAAAGAGCTCCTGGCAGAGAGTCAGAAACTGAAAGGGGTGACTTGTGGAGAGAAAGCTTGGTACGTCAAGTCAGAAGTTAAGGAGAGAGAGAGGGGAAGAGAGAGATCAGACAGACAGAGAGAGAAGGGGGCCAGAGCTGGCAGTGAGGAGGGGACAGTAGCAGAGATGGGAAATTAGTTATATACCGGGGGATTGATAAAAAGCTAAAGATAAATAAAGGATGGTTTCTCCCATCAGAGATGTGAGTAACAATTGTGGAAAATGAGAAACTGTAATGAGCCATGTGAGGATAAATTAAAATTGAAGGTATCAGAATGAACATATATTTTTCCATATACATGTGTGTGTGTATGTATGTATATATATACATATATATATTTGTTCATGTATATTTATGTGTGCATGTGTATGCAGTTAACAAACATTGAGGTAATTATATGTGTACATATATAGACACACAAACATAAAAACGTACATTTTGTGTCTTTCCCTACTTAAAGAGTGAAAGAGCATAGGAGCATGATATCCGAATAGCCATGAATACTCCTATTTCTCAGATACTGAGTTCTAAATACCATTTTCCCTATAGAAGCTTTTTAGAGGAATGACTGTCCTTGAGGTCACCGCAGTTAAAATATAGAACAAGCGAAAAAGTAGGAACATGCTGGAAGAATGATGAGGGTATGTCAATAACAAACAAAAATACCAGAAATCAGCTTGAATTGTTCCCCCTTGCCAATTCTAGAGCAGTCTGAGCATCAAAATAAATAATAGTTATAGATTATAAATCATAAAATGAGGCTGCATGAGTCCAGCAGATATAAATACTAAAATAAATGGACAGTTTGACGAAAAACAAGATGATTACATAGTTTCAAAGTATCTCTTCACAAAATACTTTTTTTTTTGGAGACCATCTCGCTGTGTCACCTAGACTAGAGGGCAATGGCGTGATCTTGGCTCACTGCAACCTCCACATCTGGGTTCAAGCGATTCTCTTGCCTCAGCTTCCCAAGTAGCTGTACTACATCACCATGCCCAGCTAATTATTTGTATTTTTTAGTAGAGACAGAGTTTCACTATGTTGGCCAGGCTGGTCTTGAACTCATAACATCATGCTAAGCCCGCTTTGGCCTCCTAAAGTGCTGAGATTATAGGCATGACCCCCCATGCCCGGCCCACAAAATACTTATGATCGCAAAGGGCAAAATAGCAACTTTGGAGTAGAGAAAATTGACAGATACTCACTGAGTCAAATGATTAAAGTGGGTTTCATCAGTAACGAGGCAAACTGATAACATTCAATAAGAATACAGTATAGTTTGTATGATATTTAATTAAAAGCTACGCAACCTGAATCTAATGAGCTCAGATTAGGCAAACCCAACTTAAGAGACGTTCTTCAAAATTACTAGTCTGTAATCTTCAAAAAGTTCAAGGTCATAAAACTCAAGGGAAGATTGGAGACTTTTTCCAGATTTAAGGAGGCTAAAGAGACCTGACAACATGCAATTCTGAACTGGATCTTTTGCTATAAAATACATTGAGACAATTAATGAAATTTAAGTGGAGATCTCGGTGTTAGATGTACTGAGGTTAACTTTCTGATTTTGATGTATCATGGCTGTTTGGAGAATATCTTTTCTTTTAGGAAATATATATGGAGGCATCAGTTCAGTTACTTACTCTCAAACTGTTCTAAGAAAAAAAAAGCTCTTTTATAAACTTGTAATTACTTTTAAAATTTAATAATTGTACTAAAATAGAAATAAGGAGAAAATAATGATAGCTATAGAAAATAGATAGAGAAAAGCCAACACTTTAAATCATATTCTAAAAATTCCTGAAGAAGTAAACAAAAAGCAATGAAATACAACAAATACTCAGAGGTATCATCCAAAAAATATTCATAAAATAAAAGATTTGAAAGGCAAACTAGGTTCTTGGAAAAACTAATCTATAATGGCTGAATCTGAGCCATATTTTAATAAAGTATTAGATGTTATTTTTTTACAAAAGCATTTGAGCCTCTAGGCAAAAAGAGTAGGTGACTTATAAGGGAGTAATATTAATACATTGTTAACAGATCCGTTCTCTAAGTTAATGGAGTGACGTATTTAGGAAACCTGAGGACACATAACGTGATTTCACAAATTTACATTTGGCAAAATGACCTCTTATATTTAAAAAACAGCATATAAAAATTTGTGAACATAGGAAACAGTATTTCCTATTAGTTCTTCCTGATGCACTCTAGGCAACCAAAATAACTAGAGATGTAAGAACGTAAGAAATGAGAATGAGCACCAGTTATATTTTTACCTGTAGATTAAAAATCAAGACTATAAAGGAGACAACACATTTCACATAGGGTTACATGCTCTGCAAATATTGATGAGATAAAATTATTTAAAAAGCAATTCCCAATGAAAGTATTATCAGTTTTTCTTTCTGTTGATTTCTGTTGTTGTTTTTCTCTTTGCCTGCTGTCCCCCACTCCAGCTACACTCTCTTCACCACCCCCACTCCACCTCGATCTTCTCTGCCTAGATTTCCTGTACTAATTTTTCAACACTCAGCTGAGCCTGTACTGTGTG
Organism: Cebus imitator; assembly: GCF_001604975.1. Taxonomy (NCBI): domain Eukaryota; kingdom Metazoa; phylum Chordata; class Mammalia; order Primates; family Cebidae; genus Cebus; species Cebus imitator. The sequence continues at coordinate 5,536,525 of NW_016107341.1, forward strand.
CTCCCAACCCCAACCACCATGACCCTCCCGTGAAATATTTTCTGAAATAATGCGGTTACAGAGGCTTCTCTCTTTTCCTGTCACTTACTCAACCACCATTCCTTACAGATCCACAATTGTGACTAGCATGTGAGTTTCATCAGATCAATGACTGACCTTTATTTATCCTTAGAACTACTTTATCCATGCAACTATTTTTAAATTCATAACTTATTCATTTTATGAGTACTGAACAAATTTGCATGTGCCTGCTTTTTAGATTCAGGAGAGATCACCCTTACTTATCCTTTGGATTATGAAGACAAAGCCACCCCAAAGTCTTGGATATTATATTTTAGAGCTTATGACAATGAACGAATACATTCAACAACTGGGACAGTCACAGTGTTTCTACAAGATGTAAATGACAACCCACCTTGATGCTCACAGGATATTTACATGTAAGTTTTGATAGTAATTGTTTGGTCTTCAGATTTTGGCACAGAAAGAAGCAGGAGAAAAATAAATGGGTAAGCATTGTACCATCCCTGGAATGAAGGTGAAGCCTTTTGTTCTTTCCTTTATTTTCAGGCAATATGCATTTCATCCCTGGTACAAGTGTATCTGATTTATTAATTCTTTAAAAACTTTAAAAATTAAAGCTAGAAAGGATTCCAAAGGATCATTTTGTTTAGTTTCATGCTTTCAGGGAGATAAAAGAACTATTATATTAAAAATCATATATTTGTATAAATATAAAGCTATAATTCATTTTATATTTTACTGACATTAACTTAATGATAGCTCTAAAACCACATACAAACTTACCTTCTTTGTTCTGGCTTTTAAATTACACAGAAATTTAAAATGCAAGTATGATATGTTATTTCCACTATTAAAATGGAGTTCAGTTACTCACCAAGTTTACACAGTTAATACATAGTAGGTTGAATCCTGAAACCTCGATTTTCTGATCCTTAGTGTATTTTTCTCTACAGAATACTAGAGTGCTCAAAAAGACTTAACTTAGTCTAGGAGTAATCTGGTAACATATCTCATTCCAACAGTGTGTGATTACATAATTAATAATAGATTACATGATAATCTCATTAATAATTAATGATCATCCATTATAAGTAATATTGTTGATATTATAACATATTATATATCATATTAATAATTAGGCAAACCTAATTATTTAATTAGGTTTAGGCAAACCTAAAAAAAATCTGAGGAAAACCATAGTAATCCATGCTTCCTGCAACAAAAGACTATCTAGATGCACCTAAAATAAACTACCTGCAGAATTTTGATAGTCCTGCAAGTTGAGCAATAAAAGCCCTTGCTTAATTAAAAATTTCACTTTCACTAAATTTAATTAATTTAGGCAAACCTAAAAAAAATCTGAGGAAAACCATAGTAATCCATGCTTCCTGCAACAAAAGACTATCTAGATGCACCTAAAATAAACTACCTGCAGAATTTTGATAGTCCTGCAAGTTGAGCAATAAAAGCCCTTGCTTAATTAAAAATTTCACTTTCACAGCAGAAATGCTATTTTAAAATACATTATAAAAGGTTTTTGGTGGTCTGAGCTTGAGTAACTTTCTCCCACTGAAAACAACATTTTATTAATACACATGCAGGCATATATTTGATCACTTTATAATAAAAAAGTCCAAAATACACATACAAAAAAGGTGTCATTGCTGTTATACTCAAAAATCAACTTTTAGTTTGTAAACTTTTTGCCAGAGATGTTCTGCTAAAAACCAAAAGGCCAAAGAAGAATTCTGTAGCCACTCCAATAGTTGTTTGCTTCTACTTTCTATTCCAGCTAGTAGTCTACAGATTCTTATTGGAGGGTATTAGAATTTTTTGTTTCTGAAACATTTTCCATGTTAACAAATTAGACAACACACCTTTTATTCCTCGATTATTTTAATTGTAAGGTATTTTAAATGCTTGACATTAGAAATATTCTTTTAAAACTGACAAAAATACAATTATAATTGTGTGTACTATTTAAGATACCACTGATTGCTGTTAAAAAAAAATAAATAACATACGTATCTATCACTGGCTAAACCAATAAGCATTTCTTTGCCCCTCATGTAAAGAGTGGTGCAGGTTGGTGGACTCTACTGTGTGGCACTCCTCTATGCTGTGACTCAGGGGTCCTAGACTACTCAGTTGTTTGGCTTTGCAGTGTGTTGCCTTGTGCTCCCAACCACATGGAGAGAAAGTGAGAAAGACAGCATGTGGAAGGTACCCCCAAGTTTTAACCATCATTGATAGAACTGATATATAGCATTGCCACTTGCATTTCATTTGCCAGCACACCTCACATAGCCTACTACTGCAGTAGTTGTAGGAAAACTGGGATATATAGAGGGATATATGAATATTGGTAAGAATAAATAGTCCCTGCTAACCAGCAAAGTTAATAGTCAATAGTTCTGTTTCTTTGTTTTAAGTGAGAAAGAAGTATATATTATCTGCCTTAAAAAAATGGAACATTTAACTTCAAGAGATCACATAGAGATCTAGGATTTATAAATATAAAATTATTAATCTTTAATACAAATTTCCATTTTGTTCAATGATCATATGTGTGCATAATACTAAAGTTGTTGCTTATTAATCCAGCATAATAGCAATTCAATTCCCTTAGTCTCAGCAAGGATGCCAAATAATTTCTTATCTTATACAATTTTTCATCAACACTATAATTTTCTTATTGGCAAAAGTGGTTATTTAAAATATGAGCACATTTTAAAACTTCTTTTTATTAAATATTATCATCTACATAAATCTAGATTAACAACATGTTACACTACATTTTTCTCATATTCTACTCGTTACAGAACTGAACGTCCTGAAAACATCCCAGCTGAAACTCTTTTAGTCTCTCTAACTTGTACAGATAAGGACGGAACTGCTCCCAATAACAATATAACATATCATTTGATTATGGGTGCTTTTTCAAATGAAACATTTACCCTCACAAACAATGAATTAAGAGTAAGTATTTTTAAGTTGCTCTTTGATTGTGTCTCTGTGATTAACCTTAGATAGAAAAACATTTCATTTTCATTATTATAAAATTCTTAATGAACTACAGTAATTCAAATAGCTGATGGCAGAATTTGTTCCTGGATATTTAATTGAACCTTAAATTGCCAACAACATATCTTAGTTTGAGATGAATGCTGGAATGCAATTTTGATCTTTGGAACTGAACTAGGAAGGTTATAAATTTCCCAGAACACATGGCTTTATAATAAAATACTGTCTATTTCTTTGGAATGTGTCAAACTACTGAAACGGGATACCCCAGCCTTGGGGGTATGGCCTTCACCAGGGACCACCCTCTTCAACCCAGTATTTCCATATCACTACCACAATTACTTTTAATAAATATATTCAATAACTGTCAAATAAATATAGTATATGAAGATAATTAATGTGGATAGTTTATTACTGTATTCTGGGATGTGCCATAGCTCAAATAGTTTACTAATTAAAGAAATCTGGAACTTTATTTCCAATAAATTTTGAGACCTAGGTCAGGCTAAGTGGTGTTATATTTGCATAATTTTAAAAGAATAGGTGGGGTTAGATTAGATATTGTGTTCAACAAAGATTTCTGGGTAATGGCTGAACATTGCTATAATAAAAGTTGTTCAAACCCATGTTGAGTTTGTTATCATTAACTGATAAGAAACCAAACATGGGCTGGATGTGTAGACACAGGTAACAAACACTTCTTTTTCACCTTATTTTGATACTGAATTCATTGTAATTGGACTTCTTTCCAAGTTGCACTTCATATAAACCCCAAATTTTATCATTTTCTGTCTTATATTTTGTGGCTGAGATGCACAGAACCACTCTCACAATCTTACAATGGATGTCCTTCACCTCTGCCTTTTTGTCCTGGTGTTCATGCTATTCATACTGCTAGAAATTTCTCCTCAGTTATGTTGTGTCCCCAGTATTCATACACTTTTGCATAACCTTCATGGCTTTGTTTAGCAATTGTTTCTTTTAAGAGCTATCCTTGATATTTCTTCTCCCTCTTGTCTGGATTAGGCATGTCTCATTGGGTTCTTGCAGCATTTTGTATCTCTCTCACCATAGCACTAATCACGCATTCCATCTGTTTCAGCCATTAGATTGTAAAAGAAAAAAATCTGTTGTAAACTAGTTTCTGACATATATTCAGTGTTTTTGGATATATATATTTATTAATGACCAGTTAATGGGTACAAATCTTCCATTTGATAGAAGAAATAAGACCTAGCATTTGATCAGCAGGGTGACAGTAGTTTACAGTAATCCACTGTATAATTCAAAATAGCTAGAAGAAAACAATATAGATATTTTTAGCATAAAGAAAAGATAAATATTTAAGATATATGGATATCCCAATTACACTGATTTTGATCTTCACAAATTATACCAATGTATTACATTGTTGCGTGTACCCCAAAATATGTACATTATGTATCAATAAAAAATAAATTAAAAATACTGAATGAATTAGTAAATAAAATGAACAGAAGTATACTGTAAAAATCATATTTGAAAGGCAGTGACAGGAGTTAGAAATATATTATTGCCAGATGCATCAATGCCACATTTTCATAATTTCTTGCAACTAGAAGACATTGTTGATACGACTTATCAAAACAGACACTTGTAAACTATATATATTTCATTTGTATCCTGATAATGTTGGAAAATAATACAATATCAAAAATATCCTCAAATAGGAATATGAAGAACATGGCACTGAGTAACATTTCTTTGAATCTCCCTTCTTCATGCAATTCTAACAAGAATAAAGCAAATAAAGCAAGCACACAAAATACATGAGCAAACAACAAAAAAATTTTTGTAGTGAACCTGTCCTAATTTTACAAAAACCATAAAACCAGCCACATAAATTTCCTGGAAGCCAAACCATTGAACCAGAGTATCTTATGATGGCTTTTTCTACCTTTGTCTGAGAATTATGAAATACTAATGTTCATTAAATTCACTGGCATATGGTATACCTCTTTTTTTCCCAGTTATTATTATTATTGGAATGAGAACAACAGTATTTTTCTCAAAGGGTGATTAAGTTCAGAAAGAATCATAAAGTGGCACCATCCTTATCTTAATAAAGCAGCCAGAGAAAAGAAGCTAGTGTATAGAAAAAGAAACTGATATAATTTTAGTGCTTAGGGAATAAAACATTTACTAGAAGAACATAGAAAAAATATGTGTTTGACTTTCCAACGATGTTTGAATTTTAAACTCATAAAAGGGCATAATTAAAATACAATTTTTTTTTAATTAAAAATAAAATTGATTTGTTCTTAGATGCCATACATTGGCATGTGTATTATATTAATGAGATAAAAAAAGTTTAGCAGTCACTCAAAAATATGATTTACAATAAGCACCAAGAGTTTTATGTTAAAATAATGATTACAGCTCTAGTAGACTAGTAGATATTAACTTTAAATTTATCTTTACTCATTGGGGAATGATATTCACCAGGGTACCAGTGATAGCCATGTAATTGTAATGTTTAAGAATGAATTACTATTTAATGAATCCAGATGATTTCATATGCAATATATTGAATTTATTAATAAAATAATAAAAAATGAATATTTCTTTAAGTCAGTATTACTAATCATGTATTCTATGAGGTTATTTCTCGTTAATGAGCACTGACCTGAAAAATCACCCCAATATATTTTTACTAGTCAGTTCATTTTTTAATTACTATTTTATGATGTAATATTTGATATTAGATAACATAATAACATATTTGCAAGTAATAAAGCGTAGCAATAAAATGAACCCCTGAACCCATCATCTCACTTCAGAATTAGAATATTACTAACAGCTGTGCTGCTACCCTTTTCCATACCTCTGCTTGTCTGCTAGAAGCAACCAATATCCTGAATTTTGTGTTTGTCATTGACTTGGGGATTTTATAGTTTTGCTATCAATGTACATAGTACTAGATAACATTGTTATATTTGCTAAGTTCTTGAGCTTTAAAAAAGTAGTATCATTTCTATGTCGTCTTCTGTGAATTGATATTTAATTCATTATGTGTTTAAGACTCATTATTGTTTAGGGGGTACTTGTTTATCATGTCTGTGATCTATCTGTCTATTTATCATCTACCTGTGTATCTATGTATCTGTCTCTCTACCTCAGTCACTCAGTTGCTGTAATGTTTCATTGTATTCCTTAATATTCTATTGTGTGACTATAACCATTCTCCCATTGGTAGAGATTTTAATTTCCTCCTGGTTTTTGCATGTGATGCATATCATTGTAGTGAACATTATTGTGTATTTCTCTTAGTGCTCCCAGAACAGAAGTGCCACCTTATAATGTATTTAAATGTTCAACTATATGCGTTAGTGCCACATTGCTTTCCAAAGAGGCTGTACCAGCTTGTACTTTCATGTGAAATGTATAAGCATTGCTTTTGAGCAATGTTTTTATCATAATAACTGCTACTGTCACATAGTTTAACACACTTTTGCCTGATTGATAATGCGATTGCACATCTTTTCATATATTCACCAATTCTGTGGATATTCCTGTTTCCTTTGTGTGAAATGAATAATCACCTATTAACCCATTCTTGTTTTGTTATTTTTATTGTTGGTGTGATACACTCTGATATTTTGGAAAATATCCTATATTTTCTTGTAAATATGTTAAAAAGTGGCCTTTCATATTTAAGTTTTTCTAAATGTAAAAGAACTTATTTTGTGGTGGGCAGTAAAGTAGAAATTCAATTAATTATTCTTCAGTATTTGGAGCACCTACTCTCACAGTGATACTTCTGCAAAGACCTCTAATGCTATTTCTGACATTTATAGAATTTCCATAGATGATGTGTCTGCCTTTGGCTATTTCCCTGTTGTAGCTGTAGTTCTTTTTATTGTTAAATTTATTTCTATATTTTCAGATTACCTTACTATCTACGGATAAGAAAAGGCATACAATAAATTTACAAAATTATTACTGATGTGAATTATCAACTTCCTGACTGATATCTGGTTCAGTGCCGTTTTTCTCCATGTTACTTTTCTTTATATATTTGGAATATAGACTGCAGAATTCAAATATTGGGAAGTACCTTAGAGATCACATAATATGCTACTTCATTCATGAAGAAATTGTTTTCTCCCATTTGACTAATTCATTTATAGGCTCCAATTTCTACTATTCTGGGGACATTGTAGAATTTTTAAGAAAACAGTTTTATTCACCTATTTTTTTTGCAGCAACTCAGTATCTAGTTGCTACACATAACTTCCCTCTCTAATGGGTATTGGAGATAAAAATAGTGTGTTGAGAAAAATAGTTAATGTGAATGTGGGTGAGGCACAAAAAAGACTTCAGAAGAACTGAACACACAGCACACAATCACATTCTTTCCACTCCTTCCCTTGAAAGGCCTCAGACCTACTCTAGGCTACAACCACCCTGAGGATTGTGTGATTATGAATTAGCTGGAAAGGAGAAGACTCTTACCAATGCCTTTTGTATTTAACATTATTAAAGATCCTGAAAGCATCATGCCTGCCCTGCACATTCTTCCCAGGAGAGTAAAGTAAAAGAGCAAAAATATGAGATGCTTTGACCTCTCCCAGCAGAATGGATTTCAAGTTTTGTTTTTGCGTTAAGTTTGAAGCTTGCAATTCAAAGCTTGCTGCCAACAGGTTATTTCCACTAATACTAACCCAGATCTAACTCATTTTCAAAGAACACAAATTCATGACGGCTACTTTTTACACATTATAGTAACTATTTACAAGGAGAACCTATGGAACAAGAAAACAGCAATCAATGATGAATGAATCAGTGTGAACAAATGAACATGTAATATGACACCCTACTTTTGCTCTTACAGTGTATGGTAATAATTACAAAGTGCCAGAATATACAGTAATATCATCTTAGGTGTACAATCAATTTATAGTTGTATATTATATAAAACTTTGCTCTGCAGAACAGTATGGAATACACTAGCTACATGTGCCTTTGAGCTTATGAGCTATGTTTTGTCCAAATTAAGATATGTTACAGTTTTCAATGAAGCAATGAATTTCATAGAATTACTATGAATAAACAAATGTAAACATCATAACAATATTTTTATATTGATTGTAATTTAAAATGGTAGTATTTTGGATATGTTTGATTAAAATAATTCATTAAAATTAATTTTACCTGTTTGTATTATTTTTAAATATGGCTACTAGAAAAGTTAAATTTCATATATGGCACATATTTATAGCTCATGTTATATTCCTACTGGATAGTCCTGTTATAGAATATCACTTTCACTAATTTGTTACCTATATAAGTTTCATATGTCTTCATTTGGGATTCACATAAATGACAAAATAGATGTTTAACCAAAGAAAAGAAAATGAACCATTGATATACTGTTTTTAATCTACAGATTGGACCTACACATCTGGATTTTGATAATGCTATTTTTGCAGGAATGCATTTCAAATATACATTGTTTGTGAAAGTGTCTGACAAGGGAAGTCCTGTACTATCAAGTAAGAACTTACTAATTTGAAATATTAAAATAGTTTGACATAGAAAACACCCAGTACATTTAAAAATCTGAGTTTATTATATTTATAAGTATTCTAATAATCTGTTAGAATAAACTATGCAATATATTATTCTTATAATAACTGATTTAGTGCTCATGCACAGCTATTTAAAAACTGAAAGACTACATAAAAACAAACTAGAGGAGAGAATGACACCCAAATGTTTAATATAGCACATTATAGTTATTTAAAGACAATGTCAAAAATAAACATTTCTAGAATGCTTGTGTATTTAAAATATTTCTCAAGGAATTATTTGTTCTGCTTTAGAGAAAATATTAATATTCAGATTCTCATGCTAAATTGCATTCTTTCATTATTTATTATGCTGAAGTATTTTAATTATATTTCAATTGGTGAATACTATGGTCAGCTTTTGGAAACTATGGTTTTTGATACAGAATACTAGCATTTATATATAAACACACCATAAAAGACAATTGCTTTGACAGGTGTTCAAAAAACTCAATAGACTGTTCTAATCCTCAATTTATTTTCAAGTGCTCTGTAATTGAAAAGGTAATAATTTAATATTAAAATATATCAACATATATGTACTTGTAAAATTTATGCCATGAGATTTCAGAATATAAAATAATATGATAATATGAGGTGTTAATTAAAAAGGATAAGAAAAAGGAAGGATTATTGAATAAGACACATTATTGCCTTAGCTACATATTTTATGTGCTTTTTTCTCCATAGCAATCATTACAGTCATCGTAAGTGTGAGTTGCATAAATGAACTGAATCCAGTTGGAACTGCATCGGCATTCACCTTCAGTGTATTTGAAAATAGTCCAGTTGATACACTAGTTGGAAAAGTTACATTTATTGATGCAGACTGGTCATTTAATAATATGAAATATACCATTGTTGGAGGCAATTTAGGAACACCTCCCAAATTTTACATTGAACCAGATACAGGTATCATAAAATGCTGATATCAATTAATCATAAAAGTAAAGAGTTCATATACACTCAGTGGAAATTTATTTAGAATCTGTGATCATGAGAATATCTTTCTCTTGAACTATTTAATGTTCACCTGGATTTCTTAGCTGTATTGATAAATTTTTTTTTATTGTATTTTAGGTTCTGGGGTGCACGTGCAGATCATGCAGGATTAGGTACACACATAGCAAAGTGGTTTGCTGCCTCCATCCCTACTTCACCTACATCTGGCATTTCTCCCCATGTTATCCCTCCCCAACCTCCCCACCCCCCCTGCTGTCCCTCCCTCGCTCCCCTCCAACAGACCCCAGTGTGTGATGCTCCCTGCCTTGTGTCTTATTGTTCTTATTGTTCGTCACCCACCTATGAGTGAGAACACGTGGTGTTTGATTTTCTGTTCTTGTGTCAGTTTGCTGAGAATGACGGTTTCCAGATTCATCCATGTCCCTACAAAGGACACAAACTCATTATTTTTTATGGCTGCATAGCATTCCATGGTGTATATATGCCACATTTTCCTTGTCCAGCCTATTGTCAATGGGCATTTGGGTTGGTTCCAGGTCTTTGCTATTGTAAACAGTGCCGCTTTGAACATACATGTGCATGTGACTTTATAATAGAATGATTTATAATCCTCTGGGTATATGCCCAGTAATGGGATTGCTGGGCCAAATGGAATTTCTATTTTTAGGTCCTTAAGGAAGCGCTACACTGTCTTCCACAATGGTTGAACTAGTTTACACTCCCACAAACAGTGTAAAAGTATTCCTATTTCTTCACATCCTCTCCAGCATCTGTTGTCTCCAGGTTTTTTAATGATCTTACCTAAGGCAAAGTGCTGAAGCTTTGATCTTTGCTATATTCAACTTCAGAAAGCCTATGCATATGTGCTCTTCCATGTATCCAAGAACGTGACTTAACAAGTGACTAAAATAGTGTATACGTTAATACCTGTTATAATTTTGCTGCTGAATTACACTTTAGGGGTATGAATATATAATGAATTCATTTGTATTAGTTAATTTCTATTATTATAATGATTTCATTTATAGAATTAATAATATAGAATAAACTGAAAATATTTATTAATCCTGGGATAACAGGTCTCCCTTTATTTTTGTGTCAGGAGTGATAAAGCTATTAGATTCACTAGACAGAGAAATTGAATCACAGTACAAAATATCTGTGAGAGTAACAGACTTGGACAACGATGCCATCCCTGACCCTTTCAAGCAGAGAAGTGGTACTGCTCATGTGACCATCAATGTTCTGGTAAGAATGAGTCACTGCTTGTGACATTGTTATCTCTTTGGAAGCACATTCTTGAGAAATATAAATGAGGCAAAGTTGTAATCATTACATTTCAGAGCCCTCAGTATGGATCTAAATTCAGAGAGTAGTATGTTCGTCCAAAAATATTCTAACGGTAAAATACATTGACAGAATTGTCATTATATACAAATTAACCCGTGTGACTTCTAAATTAATTTTATTGTCTTACAAATCTGAACTTAGATGTAAAGTGAGGATACCTCTGGTTGTATTTCAGAAGTTACTGGAAGGATTATTTTGTGGTTAAACATATTTCCATAAGCAAGCAAACATACGATCTAGAGTTTTAAGAAGTTCCTTTGATATATTTTAATCTGTTTCTTGGTTTGTCTGTTTTTTCTCACCCTCTCTGGTTTTCATAGAGGAAATATCTTAATATTTTTTACTAACAAAGATTCTAAGAGATCAGCCTCAGAACCTCACAAACATGATGACATGAAGTATACAGGCAAGAAATTCTAAGTTTTTTTAAAAAAAATTAATACAAGAATATATTTTACTTGGCTTGTCCAAGACTTACGTCAATAAAATTATGTACATTACTTTCATTGGCAGAAGTATATAGAAGGAAAAATTTGCCTTTATAGATAGTGCCAA
>NW_016107341.1:5548060-5583738 GCF_001604975.1 Cebus imitator
TTTTTTGCTGCTTGAGAACAGTAAGAATTCTAACACTGGATCCTATGGAAATATTTAAAACCAAAAACATTGTTTAGAGCCTGTGCATACTCTTGCATGGTGAACACTTTCATATGTGTTCTTAGTGAGCTAAAATAGTTAGCGCTGGTCATGACTCAGTGTTACATTCCCTACTTTAGGCTTACTATGTCTGGAAAACACAATAAGCCAGGCCAAAAGTCTTTGTATGGAGAAGTTTAGTAAACTGACTTGAATGGCTTCAACCATGACTCAGAGGATGTCATAAGCCAATAAACTTACTCTCCTTAGGCCAGCTTTCAATAAGACATCCCAATACACTCTGAGTTACAGTTTCTCAGTAGATGTTCTTCGTATTTGCATTTCTGCAAAGTTATGTGTCACTTTCACACACTATTTTGTGTGTGATTTCCTATGTTCCAATAGATAACAGAACAAACAATCTCTGTTCTTCATCTATAAAAACATTCACACTTTTTCTCTAACGTGACTAGAAGGATTGGTTTAGAAAAGAATACTTGATTTCTCAAGACAAGGCAAAAGATTATATATTTCCCACTGTCAGATGGGTAAGCTTAACTTTGCCAAAGACACTTTACTAAATTTAAATACCTTTTCTCTGAAAAATACTTCCAATCAAGCTTTGGGTGGAAGGTATCAAAATGCTTCATTTAGAAAAAATAGGTGAAAGCCAAAATTCTCTAGTACAATGGAATTTTTTATACTACATTTTGTTCAAAAAAAGATTGATGCTGACATATGAAGGTAAACACAATAGAGTAATATTACATAAAGCCAGGGCAATGGATAAATTTTTTCTGTAAGAATAAACAACAAAAATGTATGTTATTTATAAATAAAAGTTCAATACTGTTGATTATCCATCCCCTCTCAATTCACATATTGAAGCCATAACTCCTAGTGTGATTGCATTTGGAAATTATTCTTATTTGTATTTGGAGGTAATTAGGATTAGGTGAAGAAATGAAGGTGAGAACATGGTCTGATGGTATTAGTCTCCTTATAAGAAAAGATACCAGAGAACTTGCTCTCCCCCTCTGCCATGTGAGGACACAATGAGAAGGTGGCTCCTTGCAAACCAGAAAGAGAGCTTTCACCAGACACTGAACATTATCTTGGACTTTCCAACCTCTAGAACTGTGAGAAAGTAATTTCTTTTGTTTAAGCCATGCTGTATATGGTATTTTGTAATGGCTGTTCAAAGTATCCTAAGAGAAATACCAATTATGGTTTAGCAAACATAAAAATATTAGAAAGTTGTAGCATTAAAATATATATTTCTAGTAAATAATAGGTACATATATATATATATAAATATATAAATGGAAAATAATAGTAAGTCTAGGATCCAATATATAAAATAGTAGGTTAATGATAAATGAGGTTAGAATAAGAACCCATTTTGGAAAACATTGAACAATATTTCCTACTTTAGGAAGATAATTAATATGTAAAATAATAAACTTTAACATGAAGAAATGTACAAAAATAATTATGAAATGTTAATTTAGGGAGGGCCATCATCACAAGGCAAGCATCAATTGTCATTATATGGAAATTAATCTGCTGTGGCACCTAAGTGAGGTCTAACTGCAAAGACAGTTAACCTGTCTTCAGTCCAAAAATAGCATAGAGCAAATTTAAAAGGAAACAAAAAATTAGCAAAAATGTATTTGAAGCATTTATAAAAGAATTTCAATTAATATTTTTAGTCAAGAACTTTTTAAAATCAGAAAAAATCTCAACAGGAAATGAAAGTTAATATATAAAAAATAACACCAACTTTACTAGCAAGTTAAGAAAGAAAAATGAAGCAATCAAATTTATTTTTTGTATTGAATTATAAAATAAAGCAGATGATATTTTTTGTTGGACTTGGTATGGGGAATTGACAACTCATTTCTCTGGGAATTCAAATTGAAGTGGTACAAGGTTTTTCTGAAGGTTTTTGGCAACACATACAAATTAGTATTCACGTTTTATGTGTGAAGAAGCACTTTGTTCATAAAACGATTGACACTGACATATGAAGGTAAACACAATAGAGTAATATTACATAAAGTCAGGGCAATGGATGAATTTTATCTGTAAGAATAAACAACAAAATTTTTTGTTATTTATAAATAAAAGTTCAATACTGTTATGGACTGAATGATTATCTCTCCCCTCTCAATTCACACATGGAAGTCATAACTCCCAGTGTGACTGTATTTGGAAATATTTGTATTTGTATATGGAGGTAATTAGGATTAGATGAAGAAATGAAGATGAGAACATGGTTTGGGGAATTAGTTAAATAACCAGCCTAGCACGGTTATTGAGAGTAGAGCCAACCCTTAGTCCTAGCCCTTTAGTCACAATACTCTTCTATTATTTGAAAACAACAGAACCACGAAGACTACTCTCAGTGATTCCTGTGGTGGAAAATATCTCAAATCATAGCAATCATTATTTTCTAAACATCTGAACATGTGTCATAGATGATTTTCCATGTGATTAAGTATTTTTCTCCACATGATCTCTATGTCTTTTGAAAATTTTAATTGAAGCAATTCTGGTATAGAGTATCTACCTTTCGTTTCTAAAATAACAAACAACAACAAAAGACTCCTAATATAGCACCCAAAAAAACGTGTATACAAGATTCTGCTGTATCCTACCAGATAAACTAATTTCAAAATGTATGTTAGCATGTCTTAATGAGATAAACTTTACAGATGCCATTAGCTATTGCCAACTTCAAATTTGTTATTACTAATTGATTTATTGATCTGAAGTCATGTTTCTAAGAAAACTCTTAGGTCATGATAATAAAGTGCATCATGCTGATAAACTGATTGCTAGAAAATGCATAGTCTACAGAAACAGGAATTGTGGGGGGGATACGACTTCGTTTTGACAAAATCAGGCACCACATTTTCAAGAAACATTTTAAAAGGAAGGGAAGTTCAGAACACATATCACTTTCACCATATAGATAATTATCACCTGTTTTAAATAAAAAGGCGATTCCTAACCACTATGACTCCCAAGAATATTTGAAATCTCTCTTGGCTATTGTCATTACCTAATGACATCTACTCATCTGCTTTCATTCTTGGATCATAGCATCAGCTTTAAGAACTCTGGATTTTGAATTCAATTTAATTCATCCTTTACTCTCTTCTGTACCTATTAGTATTCTACTTATACGTTAAAGCCCAATATATTCCTTTTACATGAAGCCTTACCTTTTAAATACAGTGTAAACACTGGGCCAAACTGTATTGTAGTGCCTGTACTAATTCTGAAAACTAACTTCTCTGCTTTCAAAAAGCTTGCAGCCTGGTATAGTCATTCTTATCCAGGGTACATGTCACCCACTAAGATACTGGTATGAAAGATGCTCCATTTGGGGTTGTAAGATCTACAAATTTGTTTCAAGTGTAAATTATAGATAACTCAAATTAAGTTACAAAAGAACAAATTAGGTCTTGCCTAATTTGTGTGCTGCCTCCTGCTGCTCCTGATTCTAGTGTTAACAGTGGGGAGGGTGTCCAGGTTCTTGGTGTCTTGAACAAAGCATTGGAAAAAACACACAAACAAGGCAAGGAAGGAATGATGGGTTATAGTAAAAATGAAAGTACATTCCACAGTGTGGGAGTGGGCCTCAGCACAGGAGCTCAAAGACCCTGTTACAGAATTTTGAGGAGTTTAAATACCCTCTATGTAAATGAAGAGGATGAAGTTAAGCTACAAAGTCATTTACTTGGCCTACCGACCTATGGAAAGGATATTTCCTGTCATAACTGAAATGTGAATAGGCTTATGTTCCCTGCCTCCAGACCTTATTTTCCTGCCTTATTTCTGTGCTGAGAGATGTCAACTCATAAATCTTAATGGGAGGCAGAGGGACCGACAGTCTTTTTTCTGTAACTGCTTCATGCTGGCTTGGGCCATAGTCCCTACATGTTGGGGATGACAGAACTCACCCTCCTCTGACTAGTGGAGACAAGGTAGCTTCTTGATGGCAAGGCGTGGTGTCTTCACCTGGAACTGGCTGGAATCTTTGTTGCATGATCATCTGAAGGTGGATGGTCTCTAGGTGAGAGGAAATGAATTTGGTTAAAAGATTTAATAGGGGCCGGGCACTGTGGCTTATGCCTGTAATCCCAGCATTTTGGAAGGCAGAGACGGGAAAATCACCTGAGGTCAGGAGTTCAAGACCAGCCAGGTCAACATGGCGAAACTCTGTCTCTACTAAAATACAAAAAAATTAGCCGGGTGTGGTGGCATGCGCCTGTAGTTCCAGCTACCTAGGAGGCTGGGGTAGGGAAATTGCTTGAACCCAGGAAGCGGAGATTGCAGTGAGTCGAGATCATGTCACTACACTCCAGCATGGCTACAAAGCGAGACTCCGTCTAAAAAAAAAGAAAATAATGGAAAGGAAAGGAAAGGAAAGAAAGGAAAGGAAAGGAAAGGAAAGGAAAGGAAAGGAAAGGAAAGGAAAGGAAAGGAAAGGAAAGGAAAGGAAAGGGAAATACACTGTAGCATAATAATGTGTTATAACATCAGCCCTCTTGCATGGGAAAACTTTATANCATTGAAGATAACAGTTGAATAAAATCTGTTTATAAAATGTTTAAATGGCCCACCAGGTGACCAAAGGTACATTAAGCTTTAATTATCTGCCCAGGAATATGGGACCAAGCACTGGTTATAAACTATTTAAGCAATTTCAGTATCATCTGATTTAACATGAAAATCTGACAAAGTATTTTCTTGGTATTTAATTAATTTTTATTTTATTTGGGTTAGTAGCTTTATACAAGGAAATTTGGTTATTTCTGTAGTTTACAGTAACTTAACATAATAACCATAACTATAATCAATAGCATATACTATTTTAGAAATCCATACAATTTTGGAATATGTATTAGTATTATTCACAAAAATATAACCTAAAGAAGGCTGAGCATCATTTTGGAAGTTGCATGTACCTAAACATGTCAAATAATCCCGTTTACATCTTTTCTGAATATTTTCAGGGGCCCTCTGATCCATCCAGAAAACCAGGCATTAAGAAAGATAATTTTGAAACTGAAGTTTGATTTTGGAATTTCAGATTACCGTAAATTATTTATTTTGTCAAAATGATGACTCGGCATTTTAAAAAACCTTTTACAACTTTTTACAAAAAATAAACATATTCTAATGTGTTTACACACTTTGCATTTAAAACTGTTTCTAGTAGTCTTAACTGCATGTTACAATGGTGACTTTTAGCAATTTTAACTTCAATGTAAAACCTGGTAAGTTGTGTTCTCAGGTTTGACTATTTCCAGCATAGCTAGAGGTGTGCCCAACTCCACATTTCTGCTGGCCTTACCTAGCTGGAAAGCAGGCAAGTTAAACAATTTTCAAAAGCCAAAGAAGCAGTTTATGACCTTAAAGCATTTAGCAAACCTAATATTTGAACATAATTTAAACCACGTTTATATTCTGAAGACACTGTATTTTACAAATAATCTATAAAACCGTCTTTATTTCCCAAAGACTACTAAAGTTGTGAACTAAGAGGCATTATATTTTCTACTTTACTGGCAAAATATTTGATTTAAGCTCTTATTACTATTAAACCAATTAATTTGAAACTATACAGAGCAGATTAACCAGTTTGCACAGAGAACAAAGAGGCATTATGTTTTCTACTTTTCTGGCAAGATATTTGACTTAAGCTCTTATTATTATTAAACCAATTAATTTAAAACTTTAAAGAGGAGATTAACCAGATTGCACAGAGAGAAAGAGGCCAGAGATTGGTATGAAATTCTTACCCTTTTGCTGGCATGCCAGTTTCTGGGTTCTCTCTCCCTGAGCAGCCCCAGTGACCCTGCTTGACTGTATGCAAATAAACGTATTGCCATGAATTAAGAATATTCACAAATAGTTTATAAAGTTGGAGAAATTAGGCAGAGAAAGAGAAATATGACTCCAATTCTATTTATGAAAGTATACTCAACATGTTTAAAATATTAGAAAGCCTAAAATCTAAAAAGTTAGCTTATAAGGATAAAACGTTTGTGTGCTCCATTAATTCCTGTGGCCCAACAAAAGTAGCTTAGGAATTTCAGATAAATGGAAGGGATGATGACTTGCTAGAAATGCATAGGAAACAAAATAACTATTCACAGAACCAAATAAAAGCCTTCCACTAGAAATTAAAAAGCATTATGCTTTTGTATATATGGATACACAACTAATGCCAGAGGAGAATAAACAGCAAATGAATGAAAACTAGAAGCAAAAACAAATAAGCAGGAAACCAAGCAACCCTAAATTTTCCTACTCAATTTACCCTGGAGGCTACAGTGTTACCTAGGGCCCCCCAAAGCCACATAATGAATATTTCATTCCCGACACACAATTCATTTCTTAAATTCCCCAGTATCACTATACATTCTGTGCAATCAAGAAATTTACTTTAGGCACATGACCAGTAAGCACTCAAGCACTATCCATGCAAAACAGCAAACACAGTGTGAAGCAAAGCAAGAATGTACATGAAATTTGGCTCCATGATAAATCCAGCTTCATGCTTAGCTATGTTAAAAGAAGAATTGCCAAACTGCTGATGAATTTTTTATTTTACAATACTTCTTATTTGACTAAGACTATTTGACTTCTTATTTGACTAAGACTTATTTGACTTATTTAATTAAGACTAAGAGCTTTAACTATGAAAATGTTAATTAGCAAAATGTCCCCAATTCTTTATCAGGTTTTTAAGAATATTTTATTATTTAAACTTTTTCCACATCTTTCTCCCCTACTTATGATTCCTTACCATGTGGTTTCATAAATAACATTTTCAAATCTGTAATTTAAACTTTTAGGTAACTTTTGAATTGACAAAATTATTCTTTTTCCACTGATAACATAACTCTTTCTGGCACATTTTGTATACAGAATTAGGTGTTAACCAGAATTTTATCCTTAGTAAACTAAAACTTTAGTGAAACCCTAAAAAGCAAGTAATTCTGAACTATTAGACATGGGCATTTATAGATAAGAACAATTACACAATTTTAGTAGCATATTTCCCCATATTACAACCCTTTTTTCATTGAAAATACCCAGATATTAAATGACCATTAAAAATAACTTTGAGATTTTAGTTTACACAAATGTTTACTGCAAACATTTATCCCATTCACTCTACTTCATTTTTTGCCTTTAACAAGGAAGACATGATACATTAATCCAAACATGTAAAATGAACATTGATTTGGTCTGGTCAGGTCTGGAAAGGTGGGACAACTTGAAGTAAGGAAGGCGGTTGGGACATCCAGGTCACGGGTAGGTGTGAGAGGAATGGTTGCATTCTTCCGAGTTTCTGATTAGCCTTTCCAAAGGAAGCAACCAGATATGCATTTCTCTCAGTGAGACTTTGAATTTAATAGGAGGCAGGCTTGTCCCAAGCAGCTCCCAGCTTGAATTAATACTAACATTTAAAAATATCTAGCAAAAACAAACATTAGATTCAGACAAAATGTATGCTGACAATTCTGATGGCATTTCTATTTTCATTCCAGCAATCATTTTAAAGCTAACTTGTTTAGTAAAGTTACACTTTAAGTCACGTGAACTTGAAAATTGCTTAGACTTTACTTAATTTATCTGTGCTCTTTTACTTATAAGTCAATTTTGGTACAACATGTAACAATAAGTATACATACAAATAAATACATCTAGACATGTATACACATATATACAAAGATCCAATAGCTTGGAATCCTAGCCATGAGCTAGCAATACAAGCTTGCTTGTTTTACTTTGCTCTAATAGATAATCCAATAAAGGCTATGAACCAAACATTCAAGTAAAAAAGTCTCCATGGCAGTTTGATTTTTAAAAGATAAACCTCCCCAGACTCCAAAGAGCTCTGATGCCAAACAGGACCAAAGGAGGGCATCACACATTAATCAGTCCCCCTACTTAGAACCACAAAACAAAAGTCTGAATATATGCAATGCCATTCTGCTTTCCCATTCAACAATGAACTCCAGATTCCAAACAATCTTGGGGCCAAACAGCATTGCAACTGTGAGAGAAATTCAAAGGAGGGCTTAGTAGTAGATCTCAGAACCACTGCCGAGAGTAGAGAGCATCTTCGTTTGGCAGGTTGAGGTCTGTGGGAACCCTGGCATGTCCTCCTGTGGGGTCCAGTCTGACCTTAGGTGGGTACCAGTGGCACTTGCAGTTTTCCCCTTCAGAGCATGCAATGAACTTTATAAGAATAGCCATGAACTGTAATGAAAACTGAATGCCAGGTGGGCCTTTTCCCCCCTAGCCATTTGAGTATGATAAGGGAAGGATTTAGCGTAAGAAAAGAAGGTTTAAGTCCCCTGAAATTTGTGAGTTTGCTCTGAGTTGTACCACATGTAAGGACAAGGTAACATGTGCAGAAAAGATTTTTTTACAAAGTCCCTCCCCCTTTTGGGCAGAGCAATTATAAATAGCCACTGAAAGACTGAAAAAGAATGGAAACAAAAATAAAAAAGGCCCAGGTTCCTTAAGCAAACCTGGTGGTGGCAGTTATGCGTCTCCACATGGAAACCCCTTAGTTTCACTGGCCATGGCCAGAAACCTGCAGTTGCTTCCATGTTTAGGTGCTGCCCACCAAGGGTCCCAGGCTGGAAAGGAAACGAGAGGGAAAGAGAGAGAGAGCCCAAACGTTGGGCTTACCTCTTCTTCCTGGCTGGCTCACCAAAATATGTTAACAGTGGAGAGTGTCCAGGTTCTTGTGTCTTAAACAAAGAATTGCACAAAACACACAGAGCAACGAAGGAATAATGGGTTTTATTGAAAATGAAAGTACACTCCACAGTGGGGGAGTGGGCCTGAGTATAGGGGCTCAAAGGCCCCATTGCAGAATTTTGCAGCGTTTAAGTACTCACTACTTGAGTATGCCCTATATAAATGAAAAGGATGAAGTTACAAAGTCATTTACTTGGCCTATGCCCTATGATGAGAATATTTCCTGTCCTGACTGAAGTGTGAATTGGCCTTATGTTCCCTGCCTCCAGACCCTATTTTCCTGCCTCACCAGGAGTACCCTAAACAGCAGAATTCCAATTTACACAATTTACAATTCATTTTCATTTTCACTTAGAAGGTAAATATTCCAAAGAATTTTCTGGCACAAAACACCTGGAAATATATGATAAAATACAACTAGGCTTTAAAGTGGAAAACTGACCTAAAAAAAAAAAAGGGGGACATTTCAATAGCCAAAAACAGAGGCTACTCAAAGCTGCCAAGTGCCCTGAGAGCATATTTTATTCTCTGTAAAGAAGAGGCTTGGGTTTTCACAGCCACTTGGAATCAGAAAGTGAAATTTTGGGAACAATAAGGGCAGGAAGTTGGAGCCTCATAAGAGGGCCTTCAGTATGAAAACCTGGAAAGGATACCTTCACAGGCTAACCTGGGAAGACAATAAGAAATTTTGCTCATCTAGGCCTAGGCTCTGAATTAAGGGGAAAAAGCATCCTCCAAAATGTAAAGGAAATATATTGGGTTTGAATTATACACAATGCAAACTATTGAAAAACCCAGATAAGACATTAGAAAAAAACAGTCTTGGTGTTGTATTTTGAGGAATTCCTGGCAGAAACAAAAGCAAAACTTCCCTAGAGAGGCCTAACTTTTACCTAAGCTGCAGAAAATTCCTAAAGAAGAAAAATTGGCTGAATATGGATTCAGAATCTAAAATTATGAACTCTTAGAAAACAGCCATAACTTGCAGACGAACACATAGCTATAGCATGCCCATTTCACTGGCTATAACCTGAAATGGCTGGGGAGAAGTGGCTTTGAACCTGGGTGCAATGCACAGACTGGTGTACTTTTCTAAGTTGACCTGGTAAGCAGGAATTGTCGGCCTCCTCCTGTTACTGGGTTTATTTCGGACTTCAGTATAGACAATAAAAAGACAGTATTGTGGCTTTATTTTACATTAGTGGGATGTTGCTTGTTATATCATTGAGGTGCTAAGTATTAACATAAGTTATAGTGTTTACTTCACAATAAATCTGCACACAAGTCTAAGTAGTATTGGCATATTTGAGTATATCTTTTGTAAAAGAAATATTGAAAAATAACTTTTTAACAGATAATTTTTGCAATGGCAATGGTTAGAAATTAGTGACTACAATTATTTTTGTAGTTATACCTAGATTCACATTGTACCTAGTTTCAAATCAAGGCATTCTGAATATTACAGCAAAGTGCCCATCACTGAAAATTAGATATGGTCCTGATAATTAGAAGGGCACTATTTTATTGTAATAAAATAAGCTGGATGCCATTTAGTATTTTGTTGGTTGAGAAGTTGTTACTAGAAGCATCCATCCAAGTTGCATTGTTAAAAGACAAGGAGCCTCATTGGTAAAAAGTGAGAAAAACAATTCACTGGAAAACTGAAAAATAGTTCTGAGACCAGATGAGCTAAAGAAGTTTCAACAGATTTTTTTTATCAAATCATAATTTGTGAGTTGAGTCCTGATATCTGAAATGCGTTTTTAAAAAGTTCCAAAAAATTTCCTTTTAAATGGGTAGGACCTTGATGGCTTCTGTTGGCTACTATTGTTCTATCTTATGTATATTAGGAAAAGGGCATAGAATGATGCCTTTCCTGTGAAACAGAGCAAATAAATACAAGGAAATGTACATTTATCTAGTCAGAGACAAAATTTTTGTATCTGTAACGTACAAGGTAAGCAAATTAATATTCACCAATAATGCTCCTGCCTAGATCTGAAGAAAAATTAAGAATATCTCTACTGATATATAAAAAAATATGTAGTATGATTATATATGGTTTATTACCCCATCATGTACTTGCTGACAAGAATTTGCATAAAAAATTGAAGGCTATTTTGTCTCCTGCAAAGAGCATGATAAATTTCATTAGAGCATAGTTTCTAAATAATCACTGTCTCTTCAGCGATTCTTTTAAAGAAATTTGTTACCAAATGTATGCCCTATATTTGTAAACTGGAGTATGGTGCTTTAAACTGGACATGTAACAATATAAGCTATTTCTTTTACCTCTAAAAATAGTAATAGAGTCAATGACATAAACTAAAGTTTGTCTTTCTTTGACTATGTTTATGAGTAGTCAAACTCTTAAAACTTACGACTGTTTTAAAGAACTAGTCCAAAAGTTCATGGCAACATTTACATTAAATTTAACTAGTTTTGTAAGAAAATTGCCTCTTCGGAAAAGAAATTTTTCAAATTTTGATTTCTAACAGAGAGATTTTAGAAAATTCAGAAATTACCATATGAAGCATGAAGGCATTACAAAAAGCTGAGTATCTGCCTGTGGCTATTTTTCTCTTGGAAATCTTTTTGTGCCAAAAAATAAAAATAAAATGAATACTGAATCTATTTATCTTAACCTGGATGCCTACTCACCACAAGAGCCGTTAACTACATCCACATGTATTTAGTGACAATGACATTGCCAAATTTATTTTATAACATTGCATGATGTTTAGTGTACAGATTCTTTAGCCAGAATGCTTGGCTAAGAATCCTAGGTTCAACACTTACTTTTTTTGTGAAACTGGGCAAGTTATTGAACCTTTCTTGACTTGATTCCTCGTTGTAAAATGGTGATAATAATAGTGTCTGCCCCTGAAGGTAGACACGAGGTTTCGAAAGCAAATATTTGTAAAGTACTGAGTGGCTCATAGTAACAAGCACTATGTAAGTGTTCTATAAATGAATAAACTGGAAACATTTCCAGAACTGGAGAAGAAAGTGATGAAAATTGTTGTTCTTTTGTGTGTACATAGTTAAGATTATATTTTCATCATTTTCTCATCAAAATAAACACTAGAAACCACTTAAGTGTGACTGATAAACACTTCAAAAATGTTCTAAGTTTTTGCAGATTATGGAATAAAACCTCAGCATAAAAATCACTAAGCTTGGATATTTTTAAATAGCATAATGTTTCTTGTTTATATTAATATAATACCGAAACTGTAAATCAATTTCTTGCATGTACTAAATATGGCATAACTTAAAATTTTTAAAAATATAGCATAAAGAACTAACGTACTACAGATTTTATTTATAAGATGTGAGATTACACTTTGAGAAAAAGATTTTTTTAAATGCAAGCTGAAGGAAACAAAAGAAGAAGAAGGAAAAAACCCTTCACTGTTCTAGTAGATATTTAAATTGGAAATTAATTGTGCTTTTTCTAGTGTCCCAGTGATTTTTTTATATTTTGTCACATAAAGTTTTCTGGCTTATAATAACCATTCTTTTATCTTATGAAGTAGTTAAGCCCTTTATTACCTTTTATCTCTATGTAATAAGCATAGAATTTCTTTTATATATACATATGTATATATTCAGTAAATAATTAAGTACATAATTACTGTCTGTATATCTATCTATCTAGCTAGCTAGCTAGCTAGCTAGCTATCATTTCTTAGGGACTCTGAGTAGAAAAAAAATGCATTATATTATTGTCACTTATTGTCACTGAGTATGAGAATTTTACAGCTGGAGAAAACCTAAGAGAAACCTACATTTCTCTCTATATAATTTTACACAAAAGAAACTTAGACTTGCCTCACTGATATTCAAAAGCAATGTGACTATTGATGGTTTTTCAAACGTGCAGTTTTGAAGTCATGTAGTTGAAGTCATGATGGATACATTATTTTGTGCTCGTCAGATCCTGCTTTATGGGTACAAAGGAATACTACATTTTTTGACTTCTTTTCAGTGAGATTGGGGCCACATGACTGGGATATAGGCAGAAGCACTTTCCCAAGCCGGCCATAAAAACCAAGTGTAATGTCCACTTTGCCTTTGTAAGGTGATTTTAGAAGATTCTCCATTAAAGGCAGAAACATTATGAGATGAAAGGAACTTAGATCTCTAAGTCACTCCTCGAGAAAAATCTTCCAAGGAGAGCTTCTTAACATGTCTGATTGTGATAGGGAAGAATTAACCTTGTTCCGAGTTTAGTGAATCAAATTTCATGTTTGATTTATTACTGTAACATGGTATAGTCTATTTTGCCTAATGCAGAATTTCCTGGATGATAGTCAGATTTTCCCTAATAGTTGGAATTGTTGGAATTTTTACAAATTTCTTCCCATCTTTATGTAGCAAGCTTTTATAGCAAACAGCAGTCTTTTTCTAGCATCAAGACACACTTCTTTTATGCTCTCTCATTGTTTTATTTAGGTTATAAGATTATGTAAAAAATTATATAAGCAACTGGTTTGGGAGGAAATTATAGGTTTTAATTTTATCAGCTAATAATCTTTGAAACTATGTGTCTTTCTAGTTGTTTGATATTTTTTGCAGTATTGGTAAATGATAAAATATAAGGAAACCCAAAGGCTTCTTGGCAAAGTTTAATACTTACTTTAACAAACATTTATTTCAGCTTCAACAATAATAAAACATAATATTGTGTTTTGAAAACTCACAAAAAGGTATTGAAATATCTGTGCAATCTAAAATGTATCTGTATTGGCATTTTTATTCCAGTATTAAGTGATTTATTAAATCAACTACTAGAGATGAACATTGTTTCTGATTTGTCCTCATCTTTTATTTTTTCTGGAATACAATTGTCCTGGGGCTAATGACTAAATGCTATACGAGGATATTATGTATCATTACAAGAAACCAGTGTATTTCTTGGAAAACACACACAAATATATACTAATATATAGATATGTATGTATCTGCATGTGTGCATATATATGTGTACACACACACATACACACACAATTTGATAATTGAACAAAAACAAAAATACAAAAATGAATATAAAATGACATTTCGTCATCTTGACAATTTCAAATTCTTCCATAAATTAGTCCATTGTTAAGTGAGGGAAAAATAAATCACAAGACTTATTCCCCATAATACATTATTAACCAGAAACATAGAATCTTTTATTTAATTTAAATTTTAGCAAAATTAATAAAAAGTAAGCATATTTAACACATCTTTAAATAAAAGCATCCATATTTAATTCCTAGACAATAATTCACATAGTATTATTATTTTAGATGCATGAACTTGAAAATAATTTTAATTATTTACATGGCATTGTAATCTTGGGGATGTATTTATATTCCATAACAATACTTTCCTAATGATCTGTAAACATTTCTGAAAATATGAGAAATATGTGCACCTTATTAGCTTTAAGTGCTGAGTGTAATTGATTATTGTTATTTGTTTTCTAGGGTTGGTGTAACAAAGTAACACAAACTGGGGGTGGCTTACAACAGCAGAAATGTATTTCCTTCTAGTTCTGGAGGCTAGAAGTCTAAAATCAAGGTGTCAGCAGAGCCATGTTCTCTTTGAACACACAGCCATGTTCTCTCTGAACACTCTCGGGAACAATCTGTTCCGTGCCTCTCTCGTAGCATCTGCTGTTGCTAGAAGCCCTTGGCATTCCTTAACTTGCAGACACATTGCTCCAATCTCTGGCTTTGTTGTCATCTCTGCCTTTGTTGTCATATGATGCCCTCCCTGTGTGTCTCTGTCTCTGTGTTTATTTTCCCCTTCTTATAAGGATACTATGCTGGGTTAAGAGCATACACTACTCTAATGTGATTCATCTTAACTTGATTACATACACAATCTATTTCCAAAAAATATTAAATTCATAGGCATCGGGATAAAACTCAAACATATATTTTTGAAGGGTTCAATTCAAATTATAGCAATCACATATGTCATCTTAATCAATTTCTGTTTTGGAAATCGAGTTTAAAATAATGG
Organism: Cebus imitator; assembly: GCF_001604975.1. Classification (NCBI taxonomy): domain Eukaryota; kingdom Metazoa; phylum Chordata; class Mammalia; order Primates; family Cebidae; genus Cebus; species Cebus imitator. The sequence continues at coordinate 5,562,917 of NW_016107341.1, forward strand.
TTAAAAGCATGGACTCTGGCATTAGGAAAACCTGGCAGATGTTACCATTTTTCCTTTATGGACTGGATATCTTAAGAAAATTCTTTAACTCTGTGGGCCTCAGTTTACTCACAGGTGACGTCTGCTAACAATACTTACTCAAAAATTCTGAAGATGATTAAATAAAAATGTGAATCCCTCAGAGTGCCAGGGACATAGTGAACACATTTTAGTATTTATTATTGTTTTAGCTGTTACTATCACTACTTGAGTTTTATTCGACTTTAAATGGTTTCATACAGGGCCTGAAATTCTCTCTAATTTATACACCATCATGTGCATTTACCTACTTAATATGATAAGTATACATTTTTGTAAAGCTTATTTGGGAAATTTGGTCAGAATTCAATAACATTAATCAAAGCAGAACTAGATTATAATGTAGACAGGCAGACAGGTAGGCAGTTAGATAGGTAGGTAGGTAGATAGGTAAGTGGCTGGCTGGATGGGTGGGTAGTTGGGTAGGTAGACAGACAGACAGACAGAGAGACAGAGAGACAGACAGACAGACAGACAGACAGAGATACAGCAAAGTATTGAGGGAATGTATCCTCTTCTTGGGTCCACAAGGGGGGCGTAGTTTCAAAGGCAAGAACTTCCCAGTGCCATACCTCCACCCATGTCTCCATCTGGGATCTTAGAGGTCTTTAACTTTCGCATGCACAGGAAAATAAGCAAGTCAATCACTGCAGCGGAAGTTTAAAGAAACTCCTATCATTGGCCAGGAAAATTGGGGTGGGAATTACTCCCAGGTTAAAAGTCCCCACCCCCACATCGGTGTGGACTCCATATCTGGATCCCTTCTCACAACATGTGAGATCTGCTCTCTCTCTATTTTCTTTCTCCTTTTTCTCTCTCTCTGCCTAAATAAATCACTTTCTGCAAAACTCTTTGGGGTCTGATATTTGCTTATGAGCCATCGTGCCCAGCGGGGTCCTCCCTCCCATTCTTGGGCTAGTGAAGGACACATCCTAGGGGGGAGCTGAGCCTTCCCCATGCCCCAGAACCCAAACCCAGTCTCAGTATGAGGTCAAAATTTTCAATTTTTTAAATCTTCTGCTCAAATTCTCAGGTTGTTTAATATTTATGCCCTATGAATTCCTCTGAGACGGCTGGAAGTAATAGTTTACAGTACTTTGCAAACTCATTGCCCATGGAATAACTTTTATGGCATATTTTGGGAAAGCAATGCTCCTTAGAACAAGCATTGAGAAATAATGTACAAAAATTAGATAATTGAGATTAAAAATAAAAGCAAGAATGATCAGTATAATAACATGGCTTAAATTATCCAAGTATTAATGAGCAATCTAACCACTTAGACATACACTTTTACAGATAAAACATTTTGAAAAAATTATATGTTGCAGTGTTCTGGATGGCAGCTTTAGGAATTAGTTTTAGGGATTTTTTACATTGACATTAACTCCCAATTGGTCTTTTACAAGACAAAAATTATTTACTTTCAAAACAACATGTGTCTATTTTATATGTCATATTCTAGTTCAACAAATTAAAGAGGAAAAAGACAATGGCTAGAATTTAATAGATACAACATCCCCAAATTATGTGCTCTCAAAGTACAATCTATCAGAGAAATTAATATTCACATACGTATAACAGTAGTACAGAGAAAATGGGCCGTAAAGGAGTGACAAGCAAAATGCTCTGGATGATAGAAAAATTTATTTTAAAGAGGCAAGGTTTATAGAACTTGTAACTATATAAATGATGACGTCAAAAAAAAAGAGAACAGTTAAAATTGATATGAGGTTTTGAACTTGATTATGTAAATATAGAATAGTACCTAGGTGAAATTATGATTCAGGCTTCAAGTGCTGAAAGGGAACCCATTTGAAGATAGATAAAAGAAAATAGAAATAGGTTGGATTTTTATGAATTAGGTACCAAAATCAGGATGAATGTCTTAATACAGGACTAGCATTAAGATCCTTTAAAGTAAGGAACACGGTCTTTTAAGACCCTAAATTTTAATTCCCCCGAAAAAAGAGAAAAGAAAAAAGACAACAGACAAATGATTGCATTTCTTTGTTTTTTACCCAGAACAATATTATGAAGCATTTGGAATTTATGTATTGATAGAATAAATGAAAAATATTTTTTTTTCTTTTTATTTATTATACTTTAAGTTCTGGGGTACATGTGCAGAACATGCAGGATTGTTACATTGGTATACATATGTGATGGTGGAGGTTTGCTGCATCCATTTCCTCCTCATCTACATTAGGTATTTCTCCTAATGCTATCCCTCCCCAATCCCCCTACCCCCTGCTATTCTTCCTCTAGCCCCCTGCCCCCCAGGCCCTGTTGTGTGATGTTCCCCTCCCTGTGTCCATGTCTTCTCATTGTTCAACACCCACTTATGAGTGAGAACATGCAGTGTTTGGTATTCTGTTCTTCTGTCAGTTTGCTGAGAATGATGGTTTCTAGTTTCATCCATGTCCTTGCAAAAGACATGAGCTCATCCTTTTTTATGGCTGCATAGTATTCCGTGATGTATATGTGCCACATTTCCTTTATCCAGTCTGTCATTTATTAGCATTTGGTTTGGTTCCAAGTCTTTGCTATTGTGAACAGTGCTGCTATAAACACATGGTTGCATGTGTCTTTATAATAGAATAACTTATAATCCTTGGGGTATATAATCAGTAATGGGATTGCTAGGTCAAATGGTGTTTCTAGTTCTAGATCCTTGAGGAATCACCACATTGTCTTCCACAATGGCTGAATAAATTTACACTCCTGCCAAAAGTGTCAAAGCATTCCTACTTTTCCACATCCTCTCTAGCACCTGTTGTCTCCTGGTTTTTTAATGATTGCCATTCTGGCTGGCAAGAGATGGTATCTCAATGTGGTTTTGGTTTGCATTTCCCTAATGACCAGTGATGATGAGCTTTTTTTTCATATATTTGTTGGCTGCATAAATGTCTTCTTTTGAAAAGCGTCTGTTCATATCCTTTGCCCACGTTTTGATAGGGTTGTTTCTAAGTTCTCTGTAGATTCTAGATATTAGCCTTTTGTCAAATGGGTAGATTGCAAAATTTGTTCCCATTCTGTTGGTTGCCAGTTCACTCTGTTGATAGTTTCTTTTGCTTTGCAGAAGCTCTTTAGTTTAATTAGATCCCATTTGTCTATTTTGACTTTTGTTGCTATCGCTTTTGGTGCTTTAGTCATGAAGTCCTTGCCCATGCCTATGTCCTGAATGGTATTGCCTAGGTTTTCTTCTAGAGTTTTTATGGTGTTAGACTCATGTTTAAATCTTTAATCCATCTAGAGTTAATTTTTGTATAAGGTATAAGGAAGGGCTCCAGTTTCAGCTTTCTGCACATGGCTAGCCAGTTTTCCCAATACCATTTATTAAATAGGGAATCCTTTCCCCATTGCTTGTTTTTGTCAGATTTGTCAAAGATCAGATGGTTGTAGTTGTGTGGTGTTCTTTCTGAGTCCTCTGTTCCGTTACAGTGGTCTATATCTCTTGTTGGTACTGGTACCATGCTGTTTTGATTACAGTAGCTTTGTAATATAGTTTGAAGTCAGGTAATGTGATGCCTTCAGCTTTTTTTTTTTTCCTTAGGATTGTCTTGGCTATGCAAACTGTTTTTTGGTTCCATATGAAGCTTAAGGTGATTTTTTCCAATTCTGTGAAGAAAGTCATTGGTAGCTTAATGGGAATAGCATTGACTCTGTAAATTACTTTGGGCAATATGGCAATTTTCATAATATTGATTTTTCCTAACCATGAGCATGGAATGTTTTTCCGTCTGTGTCCTCTTGGTAAGAGCCAAATTTTGTGAAAGTTTGAAGATATAGTCCCAAAGTATTGTACCCCCAATGATACGTCTTATTGTAAATAAAAGTTTTTTGACCCTTGATGTAACCTTACTGGAGCAAAAATCATTGGCAGTAATTCCATAAAACCATAAACTTATTGCTTAAGTCATGTTAATATGCAGGCCCCTCCCTTGTTTTTAACTAAAAAGAGTGCAACTGATTCCATTTCTGGACAAAGCTATCAGAAGTGCTTTGTAAGGATTTTGTGTTGTATTTGTGAAAAGGTACAATTTATCTTTTTATTTTAAAAAGGTGTCATGTGGTCAGAATTAGTCTTATATCAAAATTAGACTAAGACATTGTAAGAAAACTACAGGCCAATGTGTCTCATGAACATAGATGCAAATATCCTCAACAAAATATTCACAGATCAAATCCAAAAATCTATAGAAATAATTATGTATCATGACCTGGGATTTATCCGAAGTATCCAAGGCTTGTTCAAAATATATAAATTAATGAATGTAATCCATCATATCAACAAGCTGAAGTAGAATATACCAGGAGCATATCAATAGGTGCAGTAAAAGCGTTTGATAAAACCTACCCTCATTCATGATAAAATCTTTAAGTAAACCAAGAATAGATAAGTGCTTCTTTGATTTGATTTGTAATATCTACAAAAAACTACAAATAACATAATATTTAATGGTGGAAAACTAGGATTTCCTGGTAAGATCAGGAATAAAGCAAGGTTTTCTTTTTATACTACTGCTTTCAACATCATTGATAATGCAAGAGGACAATAAAGGGAATTAAAAACTATACTAATTGGAAAATGAGAAATAAAACTTTGTAGATGGCATATTTTTCTATGTAAAAAAACCTAAAAGAATAGACAAAAACTTCTGGAACTAATAAACCATTATAGCAATATTGCAGGACGCTAGTTTAATATATCAAAGTCAATTCTTTTCTTATGTATTAGCAACGAACAGGTAGAAATTTACATTAAAACCACAATACCATTTACATTAGCACCCTAAAAAATGAAATACTTAGATATAAATCTAACAAAATATGTATAAGACGTATATGAGGAAAACTACAAAACCGACTCTAAAATTCAAAGAAAAACTAAATAAATGTAGAGTTACTCCATGTTCATTGATAGTAGTCTCAGTACTTTTAAGATACCAGTTCTTCTCAACTTATTCCATAGATTCAGTGCTATATCAGTCAAAAGCCCAGCAATTTATCTTATAGATATTGACGAACTGATTCTAAAGTTCAGAGGAAAGGAGAGGAAAAAGGCCCAGAATTGTCAACACACTATTGGAGGAGAAGAAGAAAGAAGACTGACACTACTATGGGACTTCAAAATTTACTATAAATCTACATTAATCAAGACAGTGTGGTACTGGTGAAAGAATATAAAATAGAATAACAGAACATAATAGAGAGTCCAGAAATAGACCCACATAATATGGTCAACTGATGTTTGACAAAAGCAATACAAAGATAGTCTTTTTTAACAAATCATGCTGGAACAACCAGAAATTCACATTCAAAGGAATGAACCTAGACAATGATCTTATGTCTTTCTTCAAAAAACTAATTCAAAATGGATCATAGATCTAAATATATAATGCAAAACTGTAAAGCTCCTAGAAGATAACATAGGGGACTTTGGGATGGGAATGACTTTTTAGATATTATACAACATGGCAGGCATGATACATGAAAATAAAGAATAGATCATCTGGACTTCATTAAAATCAAATTTTCCTTTACTATGAATGACAATATCAAGAGTATGTGAAGAAAAGTCACACTGAGAGAAAATATTTGTAAAAGACATACCTAACAAAAGACTGCTATTCAAAATACATAAAGAACTTTAAAAACTCAACAATAAGAAAACAAGCAACCAGATTAAAAAATGAGGAAAGGAATGAACAGATAATTCACTGAAGAAGATAGACAGATGGCAAGTAACCATATGCAAAGATGTTCAACATTATATATCTTTAGGGAATTACAAATTGAAGCAACAATAAAATATCATTACAAACCTATTAGAATGATGAAAAAGTATTCTAATACACGGACAACACCAAATGCTGGTGAGTATGTGGAACAGTAGGAACCCTTATTTATTGTTCTGGGAATGCAAAATGATGCAGCCACTTTAGAAGAGTGCAGTAGTTTCTTACATATTCTTACTGTATAATCTAGCAATCACGCTCCTTGGTATTTATCCAAATGACTTAAAAATGTATGTCAATACAATACCTGTATACAAATGTTTGCTGCAGCTTTATTCATAACTGCCAAGATGTCATTCAGTAGGTGAATATATAAATATATTGTGGTACATCTAGACACTGGAATTTTATTAAGAGCTGAAAGGAAATGAGTTGTCAAGCCATGAAAAGACAAGAGGAAACCTAAAAGCATATTATTAAGTTAAAAAAGCCCATATGAAAAGACCACACACTGTATGATTCAAATTATATAATGTTCTGAAAAAGTCAAAACTATAAAGATAGTAAAAATATCAGTGGTTTCTGGGGTTTGGAAGAAGAAGGAACGATTTAGCTTGGGCGAACACAAGATTTTTAGGCAGTGGAATCAGTATGATATTACAATGGTAGATACTTGTCATAATTTTGCCCAAAACCATACAACATACAACACCAAGAGTAAACCCTAATGTAAATTGTAAACTTTAGTTGGTAATAATGTGTCAATGTAGTTCATTGGTAACAACCAATGTACCATTGTGGTAGAGTATATCCATAGTGGGAAATTTGTGCATGTATGGGAAGAGGAAGTAAATGGTAACTCTCTACTTTCTGCTCAGTGAACCAAAACTGCTCTAAAGAATAAAGTTTAATAATTTTTTTAAAGGTGCACACAGATCAAAGAATAGCTTCTTTTCAATAATATCTGTAGTAACACTATTAGTTTTTTTTTTTCTGCAAAGGGAAAAAACAAATGTATGATGCATGTTGTGAGGATTTGGAAGTCTGTAATGGAAAATTAACGTAGATCCTTTGCAAATACTTGCGAAAGAAGTCAAAGTTAGACACAGCATTTATGAAGTTTATATGTTTATTTGGATTTTTACATTTAATATTCACGGGTTCACTTGCATATTGGAATGAGCTTATACTGGACTGCAAGTGTTTGTTATTAGTGTCTCATCCCAACTTTTCGTTTAGTAACAATATTTAATAGCTTAAATATCTTTAAAATATTTACATCATGGAATTAGTGAAACTCTATAAATTAGAGATTTCATTTTCTTTGGAGAAGGGTTTGAGTCAGTTGTTAAGTATCAGCACACCAGTGAATCAGTCCCACTAGTCTGTAAAGTTTCTGTTGTGGCATAGGGTCTCATAGTTGGAGTTCAAAAAATATATGTTACATTGATTAATCAGTTTTATAAAATGATTTATAGTGATCTTATGATTGAAGCCAAATGAGAGAACTCAATCACCAGAGGTGGAAGTGCAGTTGAGAAAAGGTGAAATGAGAGTTTGTTAGAGCATTTCTAGTAGGTAAGATAAGAATTTAAAAATTGGTATATTTTAACAGAAGAGCTGAAATGAGAGAGTTCCCTAATGCCCTCATAGGACTTGTGACAGTGGTGTGGCTCATTTGTTCTGTTGCTTCAAGCTCAATCCCCTTATGGGAGGGAGAGCAGACAGGTAAGCAGGTGAAGGAGCCTGGGCAAGAACTTTTGGGCTCCAGCCCCATGGTAGTGTCTAGGGGTGATACAATGCTCTTTTAGCAGTTGCCATCCATGTGTAGCAAAGTGTTAACCAGCTCAGTGGAGTCAGGAAGACAGGCTTTTTCACACTACCCTCTTGGTACCTGGGTCCTTTCCCAGTTTCCAGGAAAAATCAGGTCACTTGGACTTGAAGGCAGTGAATGCTGAGGTTTTATCGGGTGATGGAGGTGGCTCTCAGTGGGATGGGGAGCTGGAGAGGGGACGGAGTGGGAAGATACTCTTCCCCTGAAGCCTGGTTGCCTCCACCAGGCTCCTCTCCAAAATTTTGCTCTCTGAAGTTAAGCCACATGTATCTGTAGTCTCTGATGCTCAGTTGCCTCATCTCTTCTTGACCTTCAGTTGTCTTTTCTTTCCTTCTCTGCTGTGCTGCTCTGCTGCTCTGCCAGTGGAGCTTGGGGTTTATTTGGGTACAGAATAGGGATGTGGTGGGCCAGAGTGGTTTTGGAAAAGGCAACATTTAGACATGAAAACAGGGATGCCTATTCTTATTTAGGGCCATGGGTTTCCAAGCTTGAGGATGGAGCCCTTACCAGGGACCCCACCCTCCTGTTTCCTGTGCATATCAGAACTAAAATGTAAATTCAATTTTGTGCATTCTATTGCAAACTGGAAGTGTAAAAGGAGGCCAAGAGTTTTATATTCTGAAGATAGTGAGCCAAAGTTATTATTTTTTTAGAAGAGTAGTGGAGCTAAAATCCAAAAGGCAAAAATTGATGGATAAGTGGGTTGTATAAGTGGAGGCAGAATGAGTGTGAGAGTGTGAAAGAGCACACTGTTCCATCCCATCAGGGGACCTGACTAGGTTTCAAGGCTTCATTCTACTTCTTAGGTGGTGCCTTTTATCTTGCACAAAGAAAAGAGGTAACTTCTTTGAGGTCTATGTGCCTAATTAGTGAAACAAAGGTAATGCATTGGAAGGTCATTTCCAGCTGGAAAGTTAAATGATTCATGCATGGTACTTTCAGAGAAAACATTGAGTAAGTAGGGGATGAAAAAAAGATGATACTTAGAGTAACAGTGATAATTTTTGCACATATAATTAAGAATCCTGAAAATGTTGGCAGACAGAAAAGATCTGAAGTAGAGAGTGAGATAGAATATTTAAAGGAGGGAGGATATTTATAGACTATAATGAGAAAAAGCATACAAGTAGGGGTACTAAGTTTACAGAGGGGTGAAAAAATATTACTTAGAAAAAAATGAAAACAATTACATGTATTAACAATACACCATATAGTTGCTGTTCTAAAAAGTTTGTATAGAACATATCCTTTAATTCTTAAAAAAATATAAAAGATAAAAAGGTTTTATTTCTATTTTGCAAGAAAGTAACTGTGAGGTTCATTGTCTAGGAACCTGCCCTAGAGACAAAATTTGAACCCAAAATTCTGTTTTAAGAATGTATAGGCTGGTTGGCAGAAGCCTGTGGGTGGCACCTGTTTGCTCATTCACCAGGCTGGTGACTTAGCCAAGCTATTTACTACTCAGTGCCTTTGTTTTCTTACTCATCAAATAGGAACAATGTTTTGTTTCCCATCTGACTTCTAGAGCTGTTGTGAGGCTTACCTGGGAAATTGTGCCTTGTAAAAGGTAAAGTATGATAGATATGTGTTGTATTTTTGTTAAAAATGGAAAAAACAGTCATTGAATTTTTATTTTAGGGAATAAAAATTAAGGGATTTAATCTTGAATGCCCTTTATTAATTCATTAAAGTAGACAAAGCCATGTGCTGAATATAAAGAAATAGTATTGGAAGCTTAAGGGACATGGAAAAGATTTGGACAAATTAATACTGCATAATCCCCAGTAGTATTATATTTTTACTCCAGTTTGATAATGGGAAATTTGCCAGACCATAACAAAGGAAATTCCAGATTATGATTTAGCAGAGACTTTTATGTTGGCTTCAGTGCCATTTGCTTTCTGTCAACATTCATGCCATCTTAATACATTAGTGCTGTGTGTGAGACATACAATTGCACTTGCAATGGAAACATATTTCTCATGAGATTCTGAGCATTAGGATGACAACAACATTGGATACATATACACATGTGAGTTTTCTAAGTTTTCTCTTTTTCTTTTTTTGGCCCAAACAAGAAAATGCAGAAATAAAGCCAGAGGGGGTGTTAGATTTATTTTGTTATTTGTTTAAACCTGAATATGAATTTGCTTCAATTTTTAAGGATATTGTTTAATCCTTACTACTTTGTCTTTTTCCAATGCAGTAAATCTTCGAAGCCAGGATGAAAGCAATGGTGGGAGGCGTTATTATTACTTTTTTGTTATTTCGTTTAAGAAGAAGAGTCTGTATGAGGAGAAAACAAAGACAAAGGGAAGTTATGTCTATGCCCACCCACAACTCCTCAACTGGAAAGCCCTCCTAAGTTAAAGTAATTAAAGTCCAGCCTCTGGCTGGAGGCTATGTATGTATAAACCCTAGAGATAGCATAAAAACAGCCTTTGGGCATCCTCTGAGACAGAGGATGTTCAATCAGATTCCAATAACTCAAGAACATGTGTTTTACAGGAGAGAAAGCCAAAATACAAACTTTCCTGTAAGTACTTCAAATACCATATGGAAAATTTATCCCATAAACTAGAAGAAAAACATAATAAAGGAATGATTTTTGAATTCCATTATGCCAGTTAAGGGATATATTCCAGTCTTTTATCCTAGTTTCCAAAACGTATAACCGAATTAAAGGGAAGGATCTGACTTATAATTTAATTTCCCATTTCTGGTTTTCTTAGCAAACCTTTGTACCAATGGCTACCTTCACTTGTTACTTGCAAACTAAATCAGTTTTTAAAAGAAAGGGAAAGGGATCATTACCTTCATTGGTTTCCTGTATTATTTGGTAGTTCGGATTAGTGTTTGTTTTCCTTCAAATAAAGCTGTTGAATGGTAGCAAATTTATCTTGCCTAAGTTGTAAAGAGCCTCCCACTATGTAGAGATACTTGAGAGACCATATTGTCTGTATTTGGGAAACTACTTATAGCATTTGTTTATAATTATTAAGACAGAGTAGAGTTCAATAGTAAGGTCATAAACTATAATTAACATAAATTCTGTACTTATATACAAATATTTGTTACATGGCTTTTACAATAATTTACAAGTTATGAGGCAGGAATAATGACATTTGATCAAATCTCATATTTTTCATATGGCCTTATGCTTAGCTTGTGGTTTATAATATTTAAAATTTTATTTAATATAAAATAAGTATAATTCAAATTTACTTATTTGTTTCAGGTTTAAGGACGTTGTTTAATCCTTACTACTTTACTTGTCTTTTTCCAGTGCAGTAAATCTTAGAAGCTTGGATGAAAGCAAGGGTGGGAAGCATTATTATTACTTTGTTTTTATTTGTTTAAAAAGAAGAATCTGTATGAGGGGGGAAAAAGGCAATGGGAAATTATGTCTTATTTTTATTGTCTATTTTAGAGAGTCCTATTACTTACTGGAAGACTATTTGTGTTTTACCATTTAGTGGACTTACCTTTGCAGGGATTTTTAAAATAAAAAGCCCATTGTTTAGCTAATAAAATTATCCCTCTAGAACAAATTTGCCTTTATTGCTGTCTTGCACTCTGTGAATACCAGGTACTCTGAATCCAATTTTATTTTAATCTTTTCATCAGGAATCCCACAGTATGAAAATAAGATAAATTTGAACTGTGTACCAGAACAAACGCAGAGTTGTGGCTTTAGTTTATTTAAATAAACTTTTGATTTTTCTTACCAGATCCCTGGGCTGAGAAATCCTTCTTGCTGTGGAATATATGTAGTTCTAGTCCCAGTGAGAGTACCAGTTTTCATGAGTTCTGACTCTGCACAGACTTTGCAGTTTTAACTCCTTGTCTCACACAGTCTCAATGCCTAGTGTCCCATAATCCCTGAGCAAATCATTAATGCCAAGCCTTTGTACTGTTTGGGGCATGTGCAAAGCTCCCCACATTGAGCCTCCAGTGTCCATGCAAAGTGAGTTTACACTCTTGTTGTTCTGGCTTTCAGTTTCTTCTCCGTTGGTGACATCTACAAACTTTCCTTTCTATCCTGTAAATTCAATTCCATATGCTCAGATTTATCATTTCAGGTATTTTGTAATAGAAGATTGTGATAATTAATTTTAACTGTCAACTTGACTAGTCTAAGAGATGCCCAGATAGCTAGTAAAACATTATTTCTGGGTATGTTTCTGGAACAGATTAGCATGTGAATCCATAGGTTGAGTAAAGGTCTGCCTTTGTTGATGTGGGTGAGTGTCATCTAATTAATTAAGGGCCTGAGCAGAAAAAAAGGTAGGGAAAGGCCAAATCTTGCTCTGTTCTTCAGCTGGGACGTCCATCTTCTCCTGACTTTGGACATCAGATCTCCTGTTTCTCAGACTCTGAGACTTAAACCAGCAGATTTTCACCCCACCCTCCTCAACCCTGCTTCTCATGCCATTGGTCAGGGACTGACTTATAACACTAATTTTCCTAGTTCTCCAGCTTACAGGCAGCAGATGGTGGAACTTCTCAGCCTCTCATAATTATGTGAGCCAATTCTCATCCTATCTATGTACCTACCTATCTTCTATTGGTTCTGTTCCTCTGTAAAATTCTGAATAATACAAAGAGGCTTCCATCAGTTTTTTGGAAATGAAAGCCTGAATGGACATTTTCATTTAATTCATGAAGTTGACTTCAAGTACACAAAATTGGACATTCATGATCGCTGTCATCATTGTTCCTTTATGGCCCACTTTCATTAGGTAAGTCATTTTAAACAATATAATTAGCACCTACCATACAAAATAATACCCAAGATCTTGATGCTGAGTAAAAACAATGGTAAACAGCAATGCGCTTGTCAAAATGAAGAAATTACAGTGAAATGACCAATAGTAACACCCAGAAATGTGCATGGGATCCAGCAATATGCTATTCAGTGTTGTTTTTTCCTGTTTTTTTTTTTTTTTTTTTTTTTTTTTGAGATGGAGTGTCCCTCAGCTGCCCGGCTGGAGTGCAGTGGCACAATCTTGGCTCACTGCAACTACTACCTCCCAGGTTCAAGCGATTCTCTCGTCTCAGCCTCCCTGAGTAGCTGGGATTACAGGCACCCACCATCATGCTGGACTAATTTTTGTATTTTTAGTAGAGACAGGGTTTTACCATGTTGGTCAGGCTGGTCTTGAACTCCTGATCTCAGGTGATCCACCCACCTTAGGCCTCCCAAAGTGCTAGGATTACAGACATGAACTACCGTGCCTGGTTTCAGTGTTATTTTTTTTAATGACTTAATTAAAGGGGAAGATTACAAACATCATTATATCCACTTTGTAAAGTTATGAAAATAAAACAAAGCAAGAGAATATTGAATACTAGTTTCAGGATGAAGGTTATCTTGGATGATGGTATCATTGTTAAATTTGTACAAATTTATGCAGTATATGTGCAATTTTGTTACATGCACACATTGCATACTAGTCAAGTCAAGGATTTTAGGGAATAATAATGATATCTTGGAGGCAGGTAGAAGAATGGAACAATGGGGGCAGGGAAAACCTCATAATTAGGCCTACATTATTTTTAAACTTCTTTCTTTTTTTGTTTTTTACCTTTTAGGTTCAGGGTATATGAGCAAATTTTGTTATAATAGGTAAACTGTGTCATGGGGATTTGGTGTGCAGATAGTTTTGTCACCTAGGTATATAAGCAGAGTACCTAATAGCTATTTTTTTTTTGATCGTCTCTCTCCTCCTACACTCCATCCTGAAGAAAGCCCCCGTGTCTGTTCTAGTATTCTTGTATTCTCATTGTTCAGTTTCCACTCGTAAGTGATGACATGTGTTACTTGGTTTTCTGTTCCTGTGTTAGTTTGCTTAGGATGATGGTCTCCAGCTCTATCCATGGTGCTGCAAAGGATATAATCTCATTCTTTTTATAGCTGCATAGTATTCTATCGTACATATGTACCACATTTATTTAACCAGTCTACCATTGAAGGTCATTTAGGTCGATTCCATGTCTTTGTTGTTGTGATTAGTGCCGCAATGAACGTATGTGTGTATGTGTCTTTATGGAGGAATAATTTATATTATTTTGGGTATTTACCCAGTAATGGGATTGCTGGGTCAAATGGTAATTCTGTTTTAACTTCTTTGAGAAATTGTCCCACTTCTTTCCATAATGGATGAACTAATTTACACTCCTACCAGCAGTATATAAGTGTCCCCTTTTCTCAGCAACCTCCTCAGCATCTTTTGTATGGTACTGTAAAATGTCTGCTCTAACCAGTGAATCTGTCTCAAATGAAATAATGGAGCTATGAATTAATCTCATCATTACTGGTTATTTCTGTCATGGTTTTAATTTGACTTTTATTTGACTTTTGTCGCTGGTTTTTATTTGACTTTTAATAAGAGCCATTTTGACTGGTGTGAGATGATATCTCATTGTGGTTTTGATTTGCATTCATCTAATAATCAGTGATGTTGAGCATTTTTTCAGTGTTTGTTGGTTGCTTGTATGTCTTCTTTTGAGAAGTGTCTGTCCATGTCCTTTGTGCTCTTCGGTTTTTTTTTTTTTTTTGAGACGGAGTCTTGCACTGTTGACCGAGCTTGAGTGCAGTGGCACAATCTTGGCTCACGGCAACCTCCACCCCCTGGGTTCAAGGGATTCCCCTTCCTCAGCCTCCCAAGGAGCTGGAATTATAGGCATCTACCACCAAGCCCAGATGATTTTTTATGTTTTTAGTAGAGACATGGTTTTACCATGTTGGCCAGGGTGATTCACCTGCCTCGGCCTCCCAAAGTGCTGGGTTTACAGGCATGAACCACTGTGCCCGGCCCTTTGTGTACTTCTTACTAGAGTTGTTTCTCTTTTGCTTATAAATTGATTTCAGTCCCTTATAGGGGCTGGATATTAGACTTTCGTCAGATGCATACTTTGCAAATTTTTTCTTCCATTCTGCAGGCTACTGTTTACTCTGTTGATAGTTTACTTTGCTATGTAGATGATTTTTGGTTTAATTAGATCCCATTAGTCAATTTTTGCTTTTGTTGCAATTGCTTTTGGTGTCTTTGTCATGAAATATTTGTTCTTTCCTATGTTTACAATAGTATTGCTTAGGTTGTCTTCCAGGGTTTTTATAGTTACAACTTTTACATTTAAGTCTTTAATCCATCTTGTGTTGACTTTTGTATATGGTATAAGGCAGGGATCCAGATTCAGTCTTCTATATATGGCTAGCCAGTTATCCCAGCACCATTTATTTATTACATTAGGGAATCCCCCTGCTTGTTTTTGCTTTCCCAATTGCTTGTTTTTGCCACCTTTATGGAAGCTCAGATGGTTGTAGGTGTACGTCTTTATTTATGAGCGCTCTATTCTGTTCCATTTGTCTATGTGTCTATTTTTACACCAGTACCATGCTGTTTTTGTTACTATAGCCCTACAGCATAGTTTCAAGTCAGGTAGCATGATGCCTCCAACTTTTTTCTTTTTGCTTGGAATTGCCTTAGCTATTTGGGCTCTTTTTGGTTCCATATGAATTTTAAAATAGTTATTTTCTAGTTTTGTGAAGAATGTCATTGGTAGTTTAATAGGAATAGCACTGAATCTTTAAATTGCTTTGGGCAGTATGGACCTTCTAATAATACTGATTTTTCCTATCCATGAGCATGGAATGTTTTTTCATTTGTTTGTGTCATCTCTGATTTCTTTGAGTAGTGTTTTGTAACCTCTTTATTTTCAACTCAAACAACATTATCTAAACTTTAAATATTACCACACTGCATTCAGCCTTCTATGGAATTTCTTTTTACTTTGCAGCTCCAAGCTGTTCGGGAGTATAGACATACCATTTACGGTATTGCACACAAAACTGTCTGCTTCAAACTAGGGAGGTATTAATGTCCCTTTTATAGCCTCTTTATGACAGAAATAACCAGTAACGATGAGATTAATTCATAGCTCCATTATTTCATTTGAGACAGATTCACTGGTTAGAGCAGACATTTTATGGTACCATACAAAAGTAAACTGACAATATTTAGATAAAGATTCTCACAAAAATTTGGTAAGCACAGCACATGCCATTTGTTACAATAATGTGTAATTAAACTTTTTGAAGGAAAATCTTATTGTGACTTTAAAGAAATATATAATTAACAAAGGTTTTTTTTTTATTCCCACCTTTTCTTTACAGAGAAAGAAAAGATTATTGAATATTTGATGAATGTCTGTAAAAATTAAGATTGTTAAATGGATAAGAAGAGCCCTGAAACTGATTGCAAATTAATATTCTCTCCCTAAGGTCCAGAATGTTCTATGATCTCCTCCTTCTCCTTGGTCTTGGAGTTTTTAGGAATAGATTAATTACTAAATGCCTTTTCAATAAAGCAGGTTAACATTCAGGCAAGATCACATAGTCTGTTTTCTCCCTGCTCTTTCCTGCGAAATGAAACCGTGAACCGTGGAAATAACCCTGGAAGCAAGCTAGAAAGAGCTCTGAAAGATAGTAGAATACATTCTTGTTTGGAACCCCAGGATTTGAGGAACAATATATTGGTATGGCACCTTAATGTCTTCCCACCCAACAGGAGAAGGTAAACCAGACTTTATTTCCTGATCCCCAACCTAGGAACAGAAGGCAGCCCACCTACTCATTTCTCCTCAGGAGATAGCAGGAACCCTTTTGACAATGTCAAGGAAGCCCAACAAAATGGAGGATGAATCAGGATTCTCAACAACAATAAGTAGCTGTTAGAAGCACTCTCTGAGACTAGATCTTTTACAGGGAGACACCAAGCCAGGTAAAGCTGAACCAGCAAAAGACACCCAACCACTGTAAGTGGCCAGGCCTGGGATACCTTTCAACCTCACAGATCTGAGACTCTCCTCCCCTGCCTAGAGACACTGGGACAGCAGAAGACACTGCAAGGGGGAATTCTCAGTACATCAAGGACATGGCCCAGAAAGTGGTCTATGTCTCCTAAAGGCGAAAGCAATGCTTTCCAACATAAAAAGTGCCTAGTCGAAGAAGCATCTGTATCTATGTATGCTTGTGACTCTTTTCTTCCACCAGCAAATGCTGGGCAAGTGGGAGTAAGTGGAAAGACAGATGCAGATGGAGGCATTAGGTTTGGGAGATGCTTTGTCCCTGTGGGCTTCAGATCTGCCTCTTAATGAGGCGACACCAGTGGATTGGCTTGGGAAAATCCTTTTTACCAGATCAGACAGGACCAAAAGTGAACAGCTGAAGTCCCAGTGGCACCAAATATACAAACTAGACTGAAATAACACTGCAAAGCCTCTGGTAATGTAACCAGTCACTGGGAACACAGCTCACAAAAGTGAGCAAAACCCTGTGTTTTAAACCTAAACATGACAGCTGTTGCTGTCAATTTAACTAGGACCCAGAATCTTTTTTTTTGAGCCATAGTCTTGCTCTGTCACCCAGGCTGCAGTGCAGTGGCACAATCTCAGCTCACTGCAACCTCTGCCTCCCATGTTCAAATGATTCTCCTGTTTCAGCCTTCTGAGTAGCTAGGACTACAGATGCCCACCACTACGCCCAGCTAATTTTTGTATTTTTGGTAGAGACAGAGTTTCACCATATTGGTCAGGCTAGACTTGAACTCCTAGCTTCAGGTGAGCCCGCCTCGGCCTTCCAAAGTTCTGGGATTACAGGTGTGAGCCATTGCGTGCAGCCCAGAATCTTTTAATATAAGAGACAAAATATTCAAGATACAATAGAAAATCACTGGTAATACAAAGAAGTAAGAAAATCACAAATGGAATGAGAAAAAGCAATTAATTGACTTCAGCAATGAGTTGAATCAGATGTTGGGATTGTCTCAGGAGCATTTGAAAACATATATCATTAATATACTTTAATATGTAAATATACATTAAACATCAGAGTATGGGATGCAACTAAAACAGTACATAAAAATAAATTTACATCAGTAAAAGCTATAAATGAGTAAAAGTTTCAAATTAAGAATCAAAGTTACTACCTCAAGAAATCAGAAAAACAAAAACAAAATAAACTTAAAAAAAAAAAAGACTGTCAAGGTTGGTCCAAAAGCTAGACCGTTTTATGTACTCATCAACAAAGTATGAGTGATTCAGTTCCACCACATCCTCACCTGCATTTGGTGTTGTCACTATTTTTATTCTAGCCATTCTGATAAATATGTAGTGATATCTCATTACGATTTTAATTTGCATTTCCTTAGTGACTAATAAAATGTTGAGCATTTCTTCCTATGCTTATTTGCTTAAATGACCACATTTCTTTTATTCTTTAATATATAAATGCTATTTATATCTAATACTTGCCTGCCACTTGTATTTATCAACCTATTTGTCCTTCTTCATTTTACTTTCAACCTGTGTCCTCACATTTTTGCTAGGTAAACAACTTTTTATGTAACTCTTTAGTCTAATTTTTAAACTCAATATTGTCGTCTGTATTTTTTTCATTGGCAGCTGGGTACATTTACATTTATTGTAGTTGTTGATATATCTGAATTTGACTGTTATGATCTCAGCTGTACTTTCTAAAAATGTTGTCTATCATTCCTTTCCTTATTTTTTTTCTTTTTTATTTTTTTGGCACACTAAATTCTTTTCTGCTTTTTGCCTCCACTGGTTTCAAAATAATACATTGTATTTTTATCAGTTAGTGGCTACCCTGAAAATTTTTCTTGAACTAGTCAGAATGAATCCATTAAAGAGACGAAAACCTTACTCACTTGAACAGGAAAAATTTAATATAAATAATTATACTAAAAAGTGCAAGTAAGATTATACAAATCAATTCAAATATATCGACAATCACAGTGAATGTAAATGAATGCAACTTCCTTAAAAATGCAGACCATAAAATAATATACAGTTAAAAATTCAATATAAAGATGTTTTAACTAGTAAATGGTAGTTAATTACAAAGGTGCTAAAAGAAAACACTATGTGTTCCAAAAATAGCAATTATAAAAGAATGGCTACTAACTCTAGGATCAGGAAGAAAGGACAATGAAAGCACTAAGGTATTAAAAAAGGACCTCCCTTTCTAAGGCTGAGAATATTACCTCTGGAGGAAGGTGTGGCTACTACAAGAACATGTAGCCTGTATATGGTAAAGAAAACTACCAGCAGGCTCTGGCCCAAACTGGTCTTTAGAAAGAGTAAGAGTACCCTGAAGACGCAGCTGGCCTTGCCAGGAAAGTAGTCCACTGATAGAAAAGCAGTCCACCAATGCTGCCCTGAGAGGAGGCCTAAGGTGTAGGTGGAATTACCAGTGGAAGTCACTGGTAACTAGAGTTACTTGGAAGCTGCTAGGTGGGGAATGTGAGCTGATAGTGGGTAGAACACCGTCTGAGGATTACTCGAATCCCATAACAAAAATATATATATATATATATTATAATAAATGGAGGATTGAAACTTGGAATACTTCTAAGGGTATTGCTTGGCACTATAACTCCAGAACTCGCTATTCACAAAGCCTAGGACTGTATCAGTTAGCAAAGGGAAATGTTCAAAAGTTAGAGTGCTCCAGCTTCACAAGCAGGACAAAAAGAGTGGTTTGAAGAAAGACAATAATTGGAAAACTGGCATAAAAGCTTAACAAACATTAGTATTAACTATTGAAAGCTTCTCCCAGCCAACTTCAAAATCTCATAATACTTAAATTACCTTTGTCTCTTTGATATACATGTGATTAATATGTATTTAAGTATTTGTATTTTTAATAACACTATTTACTTATTTTTATTATCTTTGATTTTAAATAGAAATGGAAAATTGTATGTTTAGATGTACCAACACATTGCCCCATTTCTTTGCTTTTCAGTCTTTCTTCAAGTTCAGACATTCCTTCTGTCATGATTTTTTTCTTTTCTTCAAATAAATATTTATAAATGTCTTTAGACTGTAGGAATAGTAATGATAAACTCTTTTTTCATTTAATATTTTAAACATTCTTGGAAGATAATTTAATTAACATAAATTAATAGAAGCAATCATTGAGAAGTCTATAAATACTACTACTGTTAATATCTTTTCTTCTTTAGTTTTAGTTGTATGATGTGTCCTGATATAGATTCTGTGTTAGATATACTGCTTAAACTACATTCTGCTTTCTATATCTATGGATTTATCTGTTCTTGAAACTATATGCTCACCATGCTCTCAAATGGTGCCTATTTCCCTTCCTTTTTATTCTCAAGAACTTGGATACCAGTTAGATATAAGACACTCTCATTTTATTCTCTATTTCTCTTCATCATTTCTCTTTTTATTTGTATTTCCTTTGTACTGTATTCTGTGCAGTTTCTTTACATTTACATTCCAATGTCCTGATTAGTTCATTGACTATGTTTTGTTTACTGTTAACCTATCCATTGTTTTAAACCATATTTTTAATTTCTAAAAGTTACATTTAATTCTTTCTATATATGCTTGGATCATTTTTTATAGTCTCTCCTTCTTTTTCCTGATAGTCTGTTTTACGTTTTAATCATTTTATATTTGTCTCTTAATAATTTAAATATATGGGCCGGGCATGGTGGCTGACACCTGTAATCCCAGCACTTTGGGAGGCTGAGGCGGGCAGATCACTAGGTTAGGAGATTGAGACCACCCTGGCCAACATGGTGAAACCCTGTCTCTACTAAAATACACACACACAAAAAAATTAGCGGGCTTGGTGCCATGTGCCTGTAGTCCCAGCTATTCAGGAGGCTGCGGTAAGGGAATGGCTTGAACCTGGCAGGTGGAGGTTGCAGTGAGCTGAAATTCAGCCACTAAACTCCAGCCTGGTGACAGAGACTCCGTCTCAAAAAAAAAAAAAAGAGAGGCCGGGCGAGGTGGCTCACGACTACAATTCCAACACTCTGGGAGGCCAAGGAAGGTGGATCATGAGGTCAGGGTATCGAGACCATCCTGGCTAACATGATGAAACTCCATTTATAATACAAAATTATATTATTATATTTTGTATTAAATACAAAAATTAGCCGGGTGTGGTGGCGCATGCCTATAATTTCAGATACTCGGGAGGCTGAGGCAGGAGAATCCTTTGAACCAGGGAGTCAGAAGTTGCAGTGAGCCGAGATCATACCACTGCACTCCAGCCTGGTGACAGAGGGAGATTCCATCTGAAGAAGAAGAAAGAAGAAAGAAGAAAG
>NW_016107341.1:5590758-5619057 GCF_001604975.1 Cebus imitator
AAAAAAAAAAAAAAAGAATTTACTTTTTGCTTGTGTTTTGAGACAGGGCTCGTTACCCATTAAAAACTACTGTAATCTTGATGCAGCCTTCTGTACCTGGATTTCAGCTCTCTTATCTCCTGCTACTTAAAATATGAACCTCAAGATCAAAGTGCTGATAAAGGCACTGGCCAGCTTTATCATTTACAGGTATTGATTGACTTATGACCGTGCAACTTACGACCATTCGACTTTACGACCACAATCGCTAGCCACGACTGCTCCACGTCTGGCAGCGCAAAGGTTGCCCAGTTGGGCGTACAACAGTGCTGACCAGCTTCTGGCAGCACTACCATCTCCACGTGCACCATTTCAACTGTACATATAGCCTACTCAACTTACGAACAAATCGTGTTAACGACCGCTCTGCCAGTCCCAATCGTGGTCATAAGTTGAGCACTAGCTGTACTTTCAAATTTGAGTTGCAATTTCTCTCTCTCTTTTTTAAAAAATTTCTCCTGACCATAAAATATCAATTCTATAGATCGAATGGTATGCATTAATCCATAATATTGTATCTAGAACCTCTTTATTTGTATCAGTACAGCCCTTCAGAGCTGCTGATCTGATTACTATCAAAGCAAAATTCTCAGACTTTTTGATTACTTTAACTTGATATATGCTGTTGATAGTACTACAACCTGCTGTTTGGAGATCACTGGTGCACACAGTTAATGCACTTAAGAACATTTTAGAGTAAAAGTTATGTATTTTGATTACAAATTTTAAAGAATTATCCCTCACTTTTCTTAACTTTTTATCTGATGAACATCATCATTTTTTTCTGAGTTTCCATTTGAAATTTTTAAAGACTTTTAAAAAATATTGATATATAAAATTTAAGATGTTTCAGTGCATGTTCCAGATGATTTGTTTTCATTGCTACCTAAACATTTTCTCCATGTAGACAAAAAATTTAGTTCTCATTAACTTAGTAAAATGAGAACCCCAATTCAAGAGCTACATTTATAGGGACAATAAATCATTGACATTAGAACTCTACTGAAATTTCATGTAAACTAAATGAAATGTATCATATGAATAGTAGTACTGCTAGTATAACTCTTGTTGATTTAGATTAGTCCACAAAATTGAATCATGACTTGTATCATATAATGTATCATACATAATCCATCACAATAGTGTTAGAAAAATTAAGCCGTTAAACACTCACAAAATATAGTTTATACTGAAAAATCTGTCCCTTTACAAAAGGCAAATACAAAGTTTATATAAAAAATAGAAATACTTGAACCTAAATCTAATTGGGGAATTGGAACATTTTAGGAATCTATAACTATCATTTTGCATCTTGAACTCTACAGCAAAGACTTAGAATTTTCCATCAAATCCTCAAACATATTTTCTAGTATGTATCCAACAATTCATTGAAGCAGTGATCTTATACATCCTGCACATCACAGTCAGATGACTGGCTTGCTCAAAATAGAAATTCTTGGAACCCATCATAGGCCTACAAAATTAGAATCCTTGGAAAACTGTGTATTTTTAATTTTTAAGACTTTAAGATAATTCCAGAACAAACAATTCAAAAACAGTAGACTAGATAATCTCTGACTTAATTCCTATACTCAAATTATGTGAAATATATTGAATCTTACATTAACCAACAAATGGACACACAGTTATTTAGTAAAATTAAAATGGAAATCTAATTACTGAAAAGATTTGAGGGTTTCTCATCTGGCCATTTATAATGGTAAATGAATGATAAATCATAATTTTTTTCTGGCTAAGATGAATTTCTGTACTGTATTTATCCCCTAATCCCTGTAAGAATTCTTTTTTTAACTGCTATCTCTTTCTGTGTTCTAAAAACCTGTAACAGTCTCAGGTGATTGATTTAGTATACCGAATTTTTAAAAGATTTAATATATAAATATTTTATCTCACAACCATAATGTTCATTTTTTGGAGTTAGGCATATTGCCATATGGTACTATGTTTTCCCACAATTTCTGGAACAGTATTTAAAATGTGTACAAACACATTATTAATGTACAGTAGTTTTATATTATGGGTTATATGTACAATTACTTACAAATGTAATACTGCAATTATATTTAATATGATTCTTTTTTTAGCAGACAGCATGCTGCATTTACAAACAAAAACTATCACACTACTATTGGTCCAGTTTAGGAACTTGGGAATTCATTGGTTTGATTGATTGTGCACCACTGTACCAGAAATGCCTTCTGGGATCTCCTTTCTTTCCAAGTCACAGCTTATGGTCTTTTCCAGAAATCATAGCTATTCTCATTTATAGGGAAAATAAATGTATTATATTGTTCCCTAAGTGTTTTGGAAAAAGAAAAGGTGCTTTTCTTGCCTTTACACAAAGGCATCTCCCTCACTCATCTGTCCATGTCTTAAAAATACATAATTAGGTTTTTTAAATTAGCATTTTATGTACTAGTATCCCTAAGTATCCCCCCATGTGCCTGTGTGTCTATACCCACAAACACACACAATTATAAATATATACATTTATATATGTGCAAATATATATTTGTATAGGTATAAATAAATATATAAATACAGCTATACAAATACATAATATCTAAATATAACAGGTATAATATATATACATAAATATATATATATATAAATATATATATAAATGTTTATACATACCAAAAAATAGAGACATCAACAGGTACAAGAGCATAGATGCCAGTACAAAATGAAACAACTTTTAGTGTTTAACACATTTACTTGAATTGTGTTTTGAAATGATAAGGTTTTAGTTCCATATATATAAATTTAATAGGGAAGGAGACATGAGTAGTTAGAAAAGATTTGAATAGCTACATTTCAGAAGACCTGCAAATTTTGTTGTACAGACCAGTTGATGACTTCTAATCTAGATAATCCCTAAATTTTTCCAACTTTCAAAATCAATAAAATAATTTGAGTTTACATTAATTAATAACTGCATATGCACTTATTTTTAAATGACATATAATCCTAAATTTCAAGAATTTTTGTCTTATTATTCGAAATGTCATCAAGCTAAAAATATTTCTATGAGATTATAGTAAAGTTCTCAACTTTACTGCCTGTTCTTCTATAAACTGTTTCCTTTTTTTTCAGTTTCAAATTTTATTTCATTAACTTAAAAGGCGGACAAAATGTTTATTTCAAATCTAATTGAAATTCATCTGAAACAAGTAACTTATTTCAAGTAACTTATTGTACAGTCCATTGTCAGTTTAAAAATATTCTTTCTTCCAAAAAAAAAGCTGCATTGAAAGACACAAAAATTGGTTTATACTGCCTAAAAGTGAGATATAAACTTTTGATGTGAATTTGTTTCACTGTCAATTCCGATGATAAAGATGAGAGGCACAAGGGTTCACACTTTAGTTAAATGATGCGAACAAAAAGGTTGTTTTCCTCTGATACAAATTAGAAGCCACCATGTCTCTTACAGTAGTACCACATACTTGATGTTGATACTAGGTTACTTCTTTTTCTTTCCTTTCTCTTTTTTAATTCCCTCTCCTTGTTGAAGACTTTGGTGACCACTTCCTGTTTTTTGTGTCCTTGCTTTTAGTTTAGGTATCATTTCTGCTGCATCAACATTACTGACTTACATCACGGGAACTGTACAAGTCAGAGGCTGCCATCTTCCTGTTTGAGCTGGATTCTGGACTCTGCCTCTGTATTGGACATCACGATTCCATTCTCTAGAGTACATTTTATTTTTCTCAAGAAATACTTTAAGTCCAGCTGCTGAACATACATCTTGAATCTCTGTAGCTGTAGAATTTTCAACAGCCTTACTTATGGGGATTCACCTTCCCTCTGCGATGGTCTTCTTATTGTTTAAATCAGCAGGATAGATACACATAAACCTGTCCTTGTTGGCTGGGGACCACGTGGCAGCGCAAGCCGTCTTCACAAGACTCCAAACTGCGACAGCCCAGGAGCCGCAGGCAGAAACCTGGGAGGAATGCATCTCTGGGTTTTTATATGAATTGTTTCTTAATTGCTATCACCATGTCTTCTGAACTTTAACAGTAACATTGGGGTTAGCACATCGTTTTTGTTTCATGTTTCCAGTTCTATCTCATTAAATAGAGAAAAGATCCTTGAGTTTAACCACTCTGGCATACACTAATGTTGATTATTAAAGCTCTAGTTAAAACTAAAACACTGTAAATAATAGAAGTTGCCCGGGTTAAGTACTAATCTATCTCAACCAGAATGTAAGCAAACTAGTTTACATTAACCAAAATGTAAAGAATCATTTTATCTTAAATTAGTAATGTATAAATTTAAAAGTGATGGTGTTTATAATTTTAATAATATATAATAAATATACATTTGAAGATGAGTTTGTTCTTGAGAGATTTTGTGTCAAACATAGCTAAAAATAACATGAAATAACATGGGATTCTTTAAGAGTTGGTTATTTTATGAACTGAAAAATTTACTAATCATTTTGCCTGATTTGGGAAATTTAGAATTCCATTTTGTTTTTTATAGTTGGTAAACATGTAGGTAGAGGCCAAAATAAAAACTTCAAGAACTTCACAAACTTATATGTGATATAATTTTAGAATATTACATTCAAAGAGTTTTGCCAAAAATTTCATCATTTAGTCTGTTGATCTATGAGAACCAAGATTTTTAAAACACTAAGGGTAATATAAACCTGTTTGTCTGTCCATGAACTCCCAATATGCATTGAATATTCATGCAAATAACTGGCTACCATTTTTAAAGAGATATTAAAATTTCACACATTCTCTAAACACTTATACAGAAGAATGCCTTACTTACAGTTACCCAAGCTCCTAATTTCCTCTTATAGAGTGAGTTCTCAGCTTTCATAATTTTATGAATGTAACTCTCCTCTAGGTAATAGGAAACAGTGTATAGTGCCCATGTTCGCATAGCATGTTGTTATTTAAAAATTGGTTTAAGTGTTCATATAAAATAATTCATTTAACTGAAATTTATATTAAGAAAATGGCTCTTAGCTGTCCAAATTGTCCAGAAGTTTATGTATTTGTGTTTTAAAAATTGACACAAATTTTGCACTTAAAAATCTATCCTATCTTCAGAATACAAGAAGAAAATAAAAAATGATATTAAAATTTTTCATTTCTATATTGATATTTTAAAATAAGAAAATAAAGATAGCTTTGGTTTCTTTAATAAATATATTAAAAGTTATAAATATACTAGCTAAGTATACAACAATACAGAAATGAAAATGTCTTTTTCTTAAAGATAATTCCAACTTAATTTATTTCTCTTTCATTGGGAACAGGTTTAAAAACTTCCCAGATAAATTGGCTGTTTGTTTTGGTTATTGAAATTTAATTGATAAATATATGTAACAAAAATTTTAGAGTATAAGCATTCAGAAGTTTTATAATTCCAATTATTTGAAGCTTATGAATAGCTATAAACTTAGTTTTTCTCTCTCTTGTATATTTTGTATCGAACAATTTTCCATAGACCAATAGTTTTAATTTTTTAATTGGGAACATTTAGAACATTATATTGTGTTGTAACTGGAGAATCAGTTAGAGAAATCATGGTCTGTTGCCAAGATTAATTCTGGCAAGCAACATTGGCATAATATATTAAAGCCCATGTCATAGAAACAGCACCTCAGAAATGGGAACTGGTGATTCAAGATTGGCAGAGTCCCCTAGTGCTTAATGTTAAGAACTAGCTTAAAGGCTGGTCATGATATTGGAGAAGGAATAATTCCTTCTTCCAACATGTTCTTAAAGTCCAAAAATATAGTGGAGATGGCAAAAAATCGTTGAAAAATTACAGCTCTAGAAAATTATGTCAAGAGATGAACTTGGAAGCCACCAATAAATAAAAGTCATAAATAATCACACAAATATTTTTGAAAGCTTTTGACAATTTCTGGATAACATATATTATTATACTCCCTAAGGATATTTGTCTTTATTTTTTATTCTTTTCAGTTATACTTTTACTCTCTTTAGGCTTGTTGATTCCTCATTAAAGATATGGATTCTTTTTTTTCTTTTACTTTAAGTTCTGGGATACATGTGCAGAATATGCAGGTTAGTTACACATGTATACATGTGCCATGGTGGTTTGCTGCACCTACCAACTCGTCATCTAGGTTTTAGGCCCTGCATGCCTTAGGTATTTGACCTAATGCTCTCCCTCCTCTTGCCTACCTCGTCCCAATAGACCTGGGTGTGTGATGTTCCCCTCCCTGTGTCCATGTGTTCTCATTGTCCAACTCCCACTTGTGAGTGAGAAGATGCAGTGTTTGGTTTTCTGTTCCTGTATTAGTTTGCCGAGAATGATGGTTTTTCAGGTTCATCCAGTCCCTGCAAAGGACATGAGCTCAGTCTTTTTTATGGCTGCATAGTATTGATACGGATTCATTTTTAAAGGTAACACATTTCATAGGAAAATCTGTGAATCATTTCAGTTCAATTAACTAACTCATGCTCTTCCCATTTAAAAATTTTTGTTCTTATATCCATAAAGTGCTTGTTCTTAAATAATTCTCATTGCTTTTTTATAAATTGACACTGCTTACAGTGATGGTACTATGCTAGAACCTCCATAATAAAGCCATTATAGGTCATAAGTGCTATTCTATGTCTTTTTAGAGTGAGACAATTGAAATTTAAATAATATATTATCATATATTGTTTATGGAAGACCTGCTGCATATTTTAATCAGTAGTATTACTAGTTCAGTATATCTGCTTTATTTCACAAATGAATACTTCAGGAGAGAGGAAAAGGTGAAGGAATGAATAAGTTCAGTGGGCAAATAAGTGGTAAGATGAATTTTCTGTGAAGAGACACATCATGCAAAGTTGTAGAGGCAAGGAAGCCTCCCAATGTCCAGTTCTGAAGATTTAAAACAGTTTGATTATTCTGTAATCATAGGATCTGAGCCACTGGATATAGGGGTGTGTGTGTGTGTGTGTGTGTGTGTGTTTGTAATATATCTGTAGTTCTGTATGAACATATCTATAGCATAAAACTCTACAACTTAGCACTCTCACTCTCTAAGGCAAGAGAGCCATGTAGATCAGATCAATAGGTACAGAAAATGTAGTTCCCTGAAGAACTCTCTCAGCTTACTCCTAAAAAGGTGACTAAGCATTCCTTACCTGGAAGAAATATCATTTTCATAAGGGAGAGGGGTGTCTTAAGGATAATATAAAATTAATAACAGTATTATAGGAAATTAGAGTTATTTAAGTAATGGAGTAGATTTCAATGTGTGTTTATATTAATATTATATTCTGTCTAACTCAAAGGAAAACAGTTTTTCTGAAATTTTTATTTTACTCCAGGGAAAATCAGAATATAAGAGCATACAATAAACTAATGTATTTTAACAATAGCTTCCACCTACATCTTATTATAGCCATTGATTATTGATTTCTGCAATGTTTTTCTGTTTGTACCTTTAATATCTTTTCTATATTTGGTTTTATACAGGCATTTTCTTGAAATATATATGTACATATTTTTTCTTTCTTATAAAATGGAAAGAAACAACTAATAGGAAGAAATGAAAGTTTGGTTTAAGTACTGGGCAATGATTTTTCTTTTCATAGACAAACCTAGATACCTGTGTTTGATTTGAAAGTGTTTTATAACCATTATTTCAGTTTAAAATGTTATAAGTATGCCTGGTTAATTTAAGAAATATTTAATCAGCAAGGGGAAAGTGCTCAGAATTTTATTTAAAATTTATGCTTATGGCCTAGCATGACGACTTACACCTGTAATCCTAGGACTTTGGAAGATTGAGGCAGGAGGATCACTTGAGCCTAGGAGTTCAAGAACGGCCTGGGCAATATAGACCTCATCTCTACAAATTTTATTTTTTTTAATTGATTGGGTATAGTGCATGCTGCCAGCTACTTGGGAGGCTGATGTGGGAGGATGGCTTGAGCCTAGAAGGTCCAGATTGCAATAAGCCTGGTTCACACCACTGCACTCCAGCCTGGATGACAGAGTGAGACCCTGTGTCAGAAAAAACCCAAAATTAAACATAAAGAAATTATAAAACAGAAAAACCATAGTTTGTTAGATGTGAAACAGCTTTGAGGACATGGGAACTGAACTATCATTCTGAGAAATGCCCTCTTTCAATGAATGAATTGACACTATTCAGAATATCATCTTTTAAGGAGTAAAAGAGACTTTTTCTGAGAAAATATATAGAAGCAGGACATTTAGTAACAGTGTAAACTCTGATAATGGTGAAGTAGAAAACAGTATTAAGTAGAGAGGCAGTATAGCATCTGGTTAAAATTTGGACTGTAGAGTTATGTGTTTTGAGTTCAGGTTCTCTCTATTTATGTTTGAGCTTAAACATTTTATTTTGTCTGTTTTCACTTCCTATTACAGCATATTTTTCACAGGGTTATTGTGTTGTATATGTATTAATGTAGGTGAATATTCCACAAATATTAGTTGTTTTTATTATTATGTACTATTACTAAAGCAGCTATGAAAAATACTGTGAACAAAGAGATGCTATGTTTCCTTTTTTTAAGCTATATTTGGAGGGAGAGAGGGAGACTAATGATGTGTCATTTCCTGGGAAATATGGTTAACAATGCTTTAATTTGAAAAGAATCAGTACTTAAATAGTGAAATTGAGTTTAAATATTAGCAAGTGTCCTTTACGGCCTCCAGCAGACAAACCATCAAACCAAGCTGCATCTGCAATGGACAGAAAAGGATAGTGGAATTTGCTCTCAGGTGGGCTTCTAAGAAACTCTTCAAAGAGGAGGGGCCTAAGGATGCTCAAGTATTATTAAGGAAAGTAAGGAAAACATAAGCTGAAGTAGGCACTTCGTTTTCTTAAATCAAGGACATAAACTGGATTCCTTTTATGTTTCATTCTGAAAAATTAGTAGTGTCTTCGTTGAGTATTACTTTGAAAAGTCTGAGACTGTGTATATTCTTCAGGAGCTAACTACAGTAAGAACTTAGGAATGAAACATAATTCTAGATAGTCTGAATTAGTTGTAACATAAAAAATGCTTGGGAACTCTCACAGTTATCCATATGTCTGGGCAATGACAGATATCAATGAAACAGTTATTTTAATAGACAAGCAATGTTCATTACAGGGAAGAAGAAAGATGGTGGCAAGTCGCTTATTAGACAGTTTGTATCAAAGTAAAAGCTTAGGTTATAATCTAGAGTCAAAGAATTTAAACATTCTCAAAGATAATATAATCGCCTGCCAATCTAATTGCTGAAA
Organism: Cebus imitator; assembly: GCF_001604975.1. Taxonomy (NCBI): domain Eukaryota; kingdom Metazoa; phylum Chordata; class Mammalia; order Primates; family Cebidae; genus Cebus; species Cebus imitator. The sequence continues at coordinate 5,600,075 of NW_016107341.1, forward strand.
TCATCAGCATATTTGAAATAAGTCACAGTCTACTAGATTGAGAATTTCTTTAGAACAAAATCTAGGCTGACTTTACATGCAAAAAAAATACTTGAAATTATTAAAAGTGAATGTTTCTAACAAACAAGATTGTCTAATAGTGAAATATGCTTCCTTTTAGGTGGTAAGTTCTCCTGAAGCATTTTTTAAGAGATTTGATGTTATATATCTTCTGAAATAAAGGAAAAATTATTAATATTGCCTATAATAATTAAAAGATTAATAATTCTATACCATTGAGCTTCCAATCTAACTTTAAAATTCAATAATTTCATAAATGTCATGATTATCTGTCTTAGCCTTTTTACATAGGAAATAGGCATCTATTAAATAAAAATTAATTCCTCATTAATAAAATTAAAAATAAGATGTGTACTTTACTTCTGAGTAACCTCAGACTAGAAAGTATTTGTGATGATACACTAAAATATATTCTTCAAGATGAATGGTAAGTGATGATCAATAAATAATGAGCAGTTACAAAGCTGAAAATAATGCATCTAAAAATTTGACAAATAATGTATGAAATATAGCAAGATTTTTAAGACACAACCTGAAAAAGAATATATTCATGTTTTACAGAATATGAATGATGAGCCTCCTGTATGCAATCCACCACATTTGGAAACTCAGATTTATTCCATTGTTAAGAGTCCCTTCATTCAGCTCAACTGTTCAGACATAGATTCTCCACAGGAACATCTGAGCTATTCAATTGTAGGAGGTAAGACATACAATTTCCAAAACGTTATTTCCCTGCTATTTTACAAGATTCATGTGAGATATTTTGTAACTGTTGGGAATATATCATCATGAAACATTTAAAAATAAAAATGTAAGACAATAGAAATCACAATACATAATGTAATTTTATTTCCTTTTTATTACCTAATCATTCTCAGGAAATACAAATAATCAATTCACACTTCAGAGACTAGGTGTCGATCCTCCTTCTCTGGCCATCATGCAGAATTTCCAGTATGATGTATTTCAAGGGGTTCAGGGCCCTATGACTTTCCAGCTACTTATTGAAGTCACTGATGAATTAGGTGGGAATAAGGCTAGTCAGCTGTCAGCCACTACCACAGTCATAATTCATGTACTTCCCTGGACCACAACACAGCCAACTTCTTCCACAAAAACAACTACAACTACAGTAAGTACTTAGTGATGAAATATAATTCTAAAGTCATCTGAATTAGTCATAAACATAGAAAGTGCCTAGAAAATCTCACAGGAGTTATCCTTGTGTTTTGGCAATGAAAGACATCAATAAAACAGTTATTTTAATACATTTGGATTCTCATCCTCAATGTAAGGAGAAATTATTATAGCCATTAAGAATTAATTTTGAACCAAAGTAAATAAATCAACATTAATCATTTTTATAGGCCCTTTTAAGATTTAATTTAGAATTCTTAGTATTTCTGTCAGTTATCATTATAGTATACTTGTCTCTTTAAATTAGAACTTATAAAGGTTTATTATGTAAATAACACTATATTGAGCTCATAAAATATTTAACAAGCTTGTTGTCTGAAAAATACGCAGTCTTACTGGAAGACAAGATATAAACTTTGAGTTGATTCAAGCTGCTTTAAGAAAATGCCACAGACTACATGATGTAAACAACAGACACTTATTTCTCATAGTTCTGGAAGCTGGGAATTCCAATGTTAAGGTATCAGCACATTTAGAGGGTGGTAAATACCCTTTTCTCTGGTTCCTAGATGGCTATCTTCTCACTATGTTCCCACACAGAAAGAGGGATAGACAACCCTCTGGGGTCTTTTTTATAAGGACTCTAATATCATTCATGAGGGCCCCACCCTCATGACTTAATCACCTCAGAAATGTCCCACCTCCTAATACCATCACATTGAGGGGTTAGGATTTCAACATGTGAATTTTGAGGGAACACAAACATTTAGTCTGTAAGACATTTATTTAAAAAGTTAAAGAAAGCTCCTCCCATTGCCTGATTTAATAGTCAAGAAGCTTTGTGTTAGTTATACAAAATCAGTATAATACAAATTTGAATATTCTTGATCCACAGGGAAAAGAGTTGATTGGGGTTGTATAGGACTGGTCATTCTCCCAAGTGTCTCAAATAAGCAAATTAAAACTTTCTCTGTAACACTGTAACAGTATTCTAGGCTTCCAATTAGTCTAATAATTTTTCAATCCAATTGACATACCACGATTAAATATAGCCAGGCACATGAGAAGATAAGATACTATGACCAACTGAGAAACAGCAGAACTACAAAAAGTAGAAACAGAAACACAGTGGCTGTAAGTAATCAATTATCAAACATAAACTCAATTATTATTAAGTTCATGAAATGTAAATCAAGTTTGAAACTTGGTTAGGGTGTTGAAGACTATAAAGGTAATAAAATATGTTAAACTATTTTAAATATATCTAGAAATTGAAAATAATAAAGAACTGAAGATTTGTCAGAAAAAACTATCTAGAATAAGATATGGAAAGACAAAAATGATGGGAATTTCTAAGGGAGAGGGAGGACATAAAAATGAGAAAGAGAAGAGCTCATTTATTTTAACTTGAGAGATGAGACAGCGAGAGAAAAAGAAGCAGTGTCTAAATATTGTCAAAATTGATTAAAGATATCAAAGTGTAAATTGAAGAAGTCTCATGATTTCCCAGAGGAAAAAATGAAAAGGAATTTATACTTAAACACAACACAGAAAATCAACATAAAGTCCAAATATAACAGTAAGTATTAAAATCAATTGTTAAAAAAGAGAGAAAGGTTTCCTTCAAATGAGTGTTCACAAGACAGCTGACTTTATAATGAAAAGAATGGAACCTAGAAAAATTGAAAGATTCCAGTAACTGAAAGAAAACTCCACTTAGAATTCTATACTCAGCAAAAAATACATTTAGGGGCAAATATATAAGCTTTCAATTCTGCTTTAACTGCATCTCACAGTATTTTTGTTCATTCATTCCAAAATATTCTCTATTCCCTTAACTTCTAAAGATATGGATAATGTTTTAGTTATCTGTTTTAATATTTACTGTAATTATTTAGGATCAGAGATCATAACCTTTGTGACTTCAGTCAACTGAAATAGGTGGGGAATTGCTTTACAGTCTGATATATGATCCAATTTTGTAAATGTTTATGTGGACATATGATGTCTGTCAAAATGACACTACAAAACAGTGGTAAAAGGATGAGAGTTTCAAGAAATTATACTGGGCAATTGATATGCATATAGACACAGTAGAAACAAACCCCTATAAATTGTGTCTAAATGAATTATTAGCATAAAATTGCAATACTAAATATTAAAATTATTTTGGAAAGAATATGAGACTACCTAATTAATTTTGTAATAGGGAAAGCTTTCATAAATAAGACAAAATAAAACTAACCATAAGAAAAAAAATCTGAGGAAACTGAATACTTCAGAATTAAGAACTTCTTATGGATGAAAGGACAGGATGTCTAACTTTTGGTTTAAAATAATTTGGGCTGGAGAGGAGTAAGAAAGAATAAAGATTAAATAAAACTATGTATTGACAGTTATTGATACTGTATGGTGCGTATCTGGTGGATTATTGTAATATTTTTACACCTTTGCGTGTTAGGTATCGTTAAAAAAAAAAGTTGTAAAATAATTGAAAGGAAAATAAGCTGAGATCTCCATGAATTTTGTTAAACTATTAGTATTTAATATGGTAAATTGCTCCTCAAATAACCCTCACAGACAAAATACTCTCACTTATTTAGTGCTTCACTAAAACTTTGTTATCTGCTTTAGAGCTTTTAGGCATATATTTTATATCGTTAAACTCTAATTTATTATTTAAATTGTGAATATTCTCCTGGTCATCAGCAAATTGCTTCTGAGTCCCTCTCCTCACTCCACAGCATAGGACAATAGAACTTTCTTTCATATTCCACAAATATATAATAAAATCATTTTATAAGTCAGGTATATATTGCTTAAGACTAAGTTACATTGTCAATGATATTGTAAGATATTATGGTAGAATTTCAAAGAGTTAAAAAGTGTCATTTTTCATTTCTGGCTCAACACGAACCTCACCTCCTTAATTCTGAGTCAGTTTTCTCTGCTATAATAGATCTTGCTCCTTTGGGAGTGATATTTAGCCTGAATCATCAAGGGAAAAAAAGCTCCTAATTTATATTAACACATGGATTTTCTTCATCCAGTTTCCCTATTATTAAAGCAAAATCTAGCAAAGCAGAAGACATTGTAAGAAAACATAATGGACAAACAAATTCTGAAGCAAGATGTGAAAGGACTTTAAAATTTATAGTTGAGCTAAGGGGTATTCAAATCTATATACTTCCTTTGGTAATCTACATTAGGCTTGCTAAGAGAGGCAGACCAATTAATACTGTCTTGAAATGATTAACCACCTGTGACTTATGAATTTATTCCTGAAGACTGTAGCAAATGGTCCATCTTTTCTCCATAAGCAGTATCAGTTTTTATAATTATACATGTACTAATATAATATTCGCATCTCTGCAGGGAGACATATGTGTAAAAAGTGTAACCAAACCAGAAGTAACCTTAGAAATTCTGTGTTTTAGGCTGGGCGCGGTGGTTCACGCCTGTAATCCCAGCACTTTGAGAGGCCGAGGCGGGTGGATCACGAGGTCAAGAGATCGAGACCATCCTGGTCAACATGGTGAAACCCCGTCTCTACTAAAAATACAAAAAATTAGCTGGGCATGGTGGCGTGTGCCTGTAATCCCAGCTATTCAGGAGGCTGAGGCAGGAGAATTGCCTGAACCCAGGAGGCGGAGGTTGCGGTGAGCCGAGATGGCGCCATTGCACTCCAGCCTGGGTAACAAGAGTGAAACTCCATCTCAAAGATAAAAAAAAAAAGAAATTCTGTGTTTTCACCCATTCATTGTGTCACAAGGGAAAATGATATGCAGATAGGTTATCACTTATATTTACTTGAGAGTACATAAACATACAAATACACCTATATATTTTATGATAGCCTTTTAAGAACTATTATTTCTAAATTTTTATCGAACACAGCATTGACTAGACATTATTTATATTTGGGTATGTGTATTAGTCCATTTTCGTACTGCTGATAAAGACATATCCGAGTCTGGGAAGAAAAAGAGGTTTAAGTGGACTTACAGTTCCACAGGGCCGTGGAGGTCTCAGAATCATGTCGGGAGGTGAAAGGCCCTTCTTACATAGTGGCAGCAAGAGAAAATGAGGAAGAAGCAAAAGCGGAAGCCCCTGATAAACCCATCAGATCTCGTGAGACTTATTCACCATCAGGAGAATAGCACGGGAAAGACAAGCCCCCATGATTCAGTTACCTCCTGCTGGGCCCCTCCCACAACACATAGGAATTCTGGGAAATACAATTCAAGTTGAGATTTCACTGGGGGCAGAGCCAAATCATATCATTCCGCCCCTGGACACTCCAAATCTCATCTCCTCACATTTCAAAACCAATCATGCCTTCTCAACTGCCCCCTAAAGTCTTAACTCATTTCAGCCTTAACCCAAAAGTCCATAGTCCAAAGTCTCATCTAAGACAAAACAAGTTCCTTTCCTCCTATGAGCCTGTAAAATTAGAATCAAGCTAGTTACTTCCTAGATACAATGGGGGTACAGATATTGGGTAAATGAAGCCATTCCAAATGGGAGAAATTGGCCAAAACAAAGAGGTTACAGGACCCACCCAAGTCTGAAATCCAGTGAGGCGGACAATTTAAAGCTCCAAAATGATCCCCTTTGACTCCAGGTGTCACATCCAAGTCACACTGATGCAAGAAGTGGGTTCTCATGGTCTTCAGCAGCTCTACCCCTGTGGCTTTGCAGAGTACAGCCTTCCTCATAGATGCTTTCATGGGCTGGCATTGTGTCTTCAGTTTTTCCAGGTGCATGGTGCAAATTGTCAGTGGTCCTGCCATTCTGGGGTCTGGAGGAAAGTGGCCCTCTTCTCACAGCTTCACTAGGCAGTGCCCCAGTAGGGACTCTATATGGGAGCTTCCACCCCACATTTCCCTTCTGCACTGCTGTAGCAGAGGTTCTTCATGAGGGCCCTGCCACTGCAGCAAACTTTTGCCTGGGCATCCAGACGTTTCCATACATCTTCTGAAATCTAGGTGGAGGTTCCCAAACCTCAATTCTTGACTTCTGTATACCTGTAGACTCAACAACACGTGGAAGCTAACAAGGATTGGAGCTTGCACTCTCTGAAGCCACAGTCTGAGCAGTATGTTGGCCCCTTTCTGCCACTGCTGAAGTGGCTGGGACACAGGGCACCAAGTACCTACACTGCACACAGCACAGTGACCCTAGGCTCAGCCCACAAAACCACTTTTTCTTCCTGGGCGTCAGGGGCTGTGAAGGGAGAGGCTGCTGTGAAGGTCTCTGACATGGCCTGGAGCCACTTTCCCCATGGTTTTTGAGGTTAACATTAGGCTCCTTGCCACTTAAGCAAATTTCTATAGCTAGCTTGAATCTCTCCCCAGAAAACTGAATTTTCTTTTCCATCACATAGTTTGGCTGTAAATTTTCCAAACTTGTATGCTCTGCTTTTCTTATAAAACTGAATGCCTATAACAATACCCGAGTCACTTCTTGAATGCTTTTCTGCTTAGAAATTTCTTCCACCGGATACCCTAAATCATCTTTCTCAAGTTCAAAGTTCCACAAATCTCTAGGGCAGGGGCAAAATGCGGCCAGTCTCTTTGCTAAAACATAACAAGAGTCACCTTTACTCCAGTTCTCAACAAGTTCCTCATCTCCATCTGAGAGCACCTCAACCTGGACCTTATTGTCTCTATCACTATCAGCATTTTAGGCAAAGCCATTCAATAAGTCTCTATGAAGTTACAAACCTTCCCACATTTACATGTCCTCTTCTGAGCCCTCCAAACTGTTCCAACCTCTACCCACTTCCAAAGTCGCTTTCCCATTTTCAGGTGCCTTTTCAGCAATGCCCCACTCTAGTGGTACTAATTTACTCTATTAGTCTTTTTTCACACTGCTGATAAAGACATACCTGAGACTGGGAAGAAAAAGAGGTTTAATTGGACTTAACAGTTTCACATGGCCTCAGAGTCACGGCAGAAGGTGAAAGACACTTCTTACATGGCAGTGAAGAGAGAAAATGAGGAAGAAGCAAAAGCAGAAACCCCTGATAAACCCATCAGAACCTGTGAGACTTATTCACTATCATATGAATAGCACTGGATGAGAAGCACGAGAAAAGCCCCCATGATTCAATTATCTCCCCCTGGGTCCGTCCCACAACACATGGGAATTCTGAGAAATACAAAACATAAGTTGAGATTTGGGTGGGGACACAGCCAAACCATATCAGTATGTTATAAAGGTCATTTGTATTTCTAGCTATCTGTCTATTTCCTGACTGTATGGTCAAACCTTGTGCTAGGTATTGGTGAACAAAGTTAAGAAAGAGAAAATTCTTCTTACTATAAATGGTGGAATATCCAACTATAACTGGTTTAAATAATAAACATTCATATTCAGAAAGTGGAGGATTATTACAGCATAAATTTGAAGATACCTGTACAACATTCTAAGGAAGATGGACTTTGTCTTCCAATCAGAGAGGATCTAAAGAAAGATTACAAGAGAGGGTGACAATATCAGATATTTCTAAGTATGAATGATTTTAGAATAATGATGTAACAATATGAAGGGAAGATTTGTGGATGAAAATAAAGTGCTCACAAAACCAGTTAGGAGCTTGTATTAATAATCCAGATGAAAGACATAGGCTCTAAACCAAGGCAATAGTACTTTATGTGAAGATGAACTGCTACAGCTAAAATATACATAATTAATAGAATTCAACATCTATTTTATTTAAAATGTGCCCATTAGAATACATATATATTATAATATATCATAAGAAAGAGAATTTCTCTTAGGGCCTAGCCATTATTATTATAGACTGTACATTTTTTAATTAATACAAAGCAGATCTTTCTATTTAGAATATTGAATGTGATATGAAAAATTAAAAACATTTCTAAGTGGTTAGAATATACTGCCAGAATTTTATCTGCTTCTAAAATAGAACTATAAAAGCCTATTTCAGAAATAGAACATTCTTAAAGCCAGATTGCTAACAATATCTATGAGTTTTAGAGGAAAAAATGGCCTAATGATAAAAAGTTCAAAGTAATTAAAAACAAATTCAATTACATTATAAATATTGCAGGAGACATCTTTATCATGAAATTCACTATAAATGCAGATTTTTTTAAGGAAAATTTCATTCTAGATTCTAGAGAAAAAAATTAGAGCATCCCATAAACTGTAATCTACTGAAGGCATTCAATAAAGATCTTTGCATCTTTTACAATGCCAGATATGGTACTTGCTAAATCAAAGACCAAATGCCATACATTATAAGAAAGGTATATGATAGTTCATAATTGGGAGGAGGGAAGGTTCATGAACTGTGTCAGAATCTGATGAAAGCTATGGGTCCTCTCTCCAGAACCATGCATACATATATGCATGTGTGTACACCATTTTATATTCAATTTTAGAGCCTGTTAAACCCATTCATGGAATCCAGGTTACAAAATATGAAGTAAAAATAAGAGTTTATCAGTGTTTTTGAATTTGTAAAAAAAAGTTTTCATGAGCAAAATATGTTTCTATTAGTATAAAGTCACTAACACGTAGCTACAGGGAAAATCTTACATAATATATTCCTTAAATATGTCAATATTTGGCATGCACTTATAGACATTAGAATAAGTAAAATAATACCTTGAAACTTAGGAACGAGAATAGAAAAAAAATCCTTTTATCTTAAGTGTGGAATAACTTAGTTAAGCTAATGATAAATAAGCCCAACCCTAAAGTAAATAAAATAAGATAAACAAAACTGGTATAAATTATCTCCTGATTAACCTTAATTTTTGAACCCATACCTGATTATTTGGAGGTCTCTCTCAGGGCAGGTAGAGAAGACATTAAACCATGTTTCATGAACTGAATTAAACCCTTCCAATTTGAGTCCAGATTGGCTAAAGAGACAATGAGGTAACTGGCTAGACACCATTTCCTGCAAATGTGATCCCCAAGGAATTATGAATCAAAATTCCTGAAACTATCTGTATGTAGCAAATTGAGCCCATAATAAAAATTCCAGATCTAATGTCCGCTTTAACAAAATGAGAGAAAGGTAGATTTAAAGCATCAAAATTTATAACTATGTTTTTTACTCTGATTTCAACATAAACAGTATGTGAGTAGACTAGGAAGGAGAAAGTCTATAAATAACTTTGCCCAATCTTTTCATCATTTCAACCATCTACATTTAATGATGCAAATCACTAATGAAAAGGTTTTAAACCATCAGCAAAGAGCTAAAAAAGTTGTTAAGAGCTGCATAGAGTGACAAACCTGGACTTTTCAGTGCTTTTCACTTAATTTGGACATTAAAGATGAATCTGAGGATTTTATGGCTGCTGCTTAGACACACCAGAGGCTTATATCTTTGTAACCTCATGTGTTTTTTCTACTATTATGCTCATTTCACAGGCACATTAATTTTCCAAGGCTGATTTGACTTATCAAAGACCAAATCCTTGCTACATATACCTCATAAAATAATTTACAACTGAATACTCTTGGAACTTTGTTTTCAGCTGATTAATTTGAAACAGTGGTATGCTGGAGCTGGCTTATCCCAGCTGAGAGAGCCTATTGTTAAGCATGCAGACATTGTACCAAATGTCTTGTTGCTAAGCATTTGGTAGCTTGAAATAGGTCATGATGGAAATATTTATATCACAAAAATTGGCAAATACTCACTCTTGTTGCCCAGGCTGGAGTGCAGTGGCACAATCTCGGCTCACTGCAACCTCTGCCTCCCAGGTTCCAGCAATTCTCCTGCCTCAGCCTCCCAAGTAGCTGGGATTATAGGCATGAGCCACCATGCTGGGCTAGTTTTTTGTATTTTTAGTAAAGATGGGGTTTCTCCATGATGGTCAGGCTGGTCTCGAACTCCCGACCTCAGGTGATCTGCCTGCCTTGGCCTCCCAAGGTGCTGGAATTACAGGCGTGAGACACCACGCCTGGCTTGTTTTACCTTCTAAGAGTTGGTTTACCAGCACATTATTGGACCTTTTCTATTTTATACCCTAATAGACATAGAAAGTTAAAAAAATTTATAGTGAATAGGAAGAAAATTTAAGAGGAATTAGAAAATGTTTATGTATGATGTGGATATTTTTTGGAAGTCAGAGTACCCATGGAAGCCATCAGCACTCTCTGCTAACCTGAGTCTAATATTCACTAGATTCTATCCAAAACACCAGCAGAGATTAGAGAAATATATTACTTGCTGTCAGCTATGCTTTAATATCCACCCTGCCTTGTCAACCTAGGAAGTGGAGCTAATAGAGCTATTTCAATGATCACCTGATGTCTCTAACCCATGAACAAAGTTTCTCTTGTTTTTTGTCTTCCCGTAATATGAAGACTGAAATTGCAAAGTAATTGTAGTGGTAATAGTGGCCACAAATTGTTTGTCTACTGAATGCTATAAACTTCCATAAGATATTTTCTTCCTCATGGAAACCCTAGAAATCAGGCAATATTGTCCCAAACAAAAAAATTAATTTGCTCAAATTAAGTGAAAGTCATAATTTTAACCCAGATATGTCTAGTTCCAGAGAACGTTTGTTTTACTATACTAGGATATATTTCTCACTTGATTAACTCATGCATGCATTTTAAAGAAAAATGAATCCCCCAGGCATCTAATATTGATTTATATTATTTTTGTAAGAGGGACACAAATATATATATTAAATTGTATCTCTTTAAATGTAGTAGCATAATTATAACAAATCTACCTCTCTTACCTCAAATTGCCTCTAAGAATAAATTAATAAAGAATCATTGATGTAATCAGTTGATGATGATGAAAATAATACCTTTATGGTATGCCAGCAATTGGAGATGCTGTGACAAAACATATTAAAAGAAAGCATGCCCACTTTTATCTGGTCTGGCCAAGCACACAGGACAGATGCATGATGAGATATGATGTATATGTTTACCCTGTGTGAAACAACAATAAAAAATCCCTTAGACCTATTGGGGGACAACGGAAATTTTTGCTGCTTATCTTGGGACATTCTGATATTCAACTTCTACTTATAAACTATGTAATTATTCTTCTTAAGTTGTAAATACGGGAACTAAGGGGCTAAGTCACCCTTCTATTTGTGGATTGGGAGCAAAGTCTCTTGGTGACCCTCAAAACATTTCACTTTCTACTATTTGATAAGGGACATAAGGTATGCAACTGTTTGACTACTTCTATGTGTATTACTTCACATTTAACCACAGTATTTAAAAAAGGTGCATAAATAAATAGTGAGGATAACATTTTACATTAGTTTATTTATTGGTCTATGTGCCCATCTGACTCCCAGAAGGAAACAGACACAGGAAAAATGAGAAAAGTTGTGGAAGGAGCTATTTAAAAGGATGTCGACAAAGTTAAGGAAAACCAGCGTGATGTGTATCTGCCTGTCATTTCATAAGCAAATTATATACTATACGATTAACATAAATTTCCTTTTCTGATTCCACTTGATTACTCTGCTGCCTAAAGATGCATGGTGAAGTCTTCCTAGGCCATTCAACATAAGAGCTAGAGCTTATTTTTAAGGAAAATAATGTCTTACCTTATTAAAAAGAGAATACTAGTTACACTAGTTTTTATTAGCATCGTTGACTTATTTTTAAAGGTTACCTGTAAGCTAGACACTAATAGTGTACTTAATATTTTACACAATATAAAGGAAGCCCCATGGCATTCCAATTTAATGATATAGATAGTCAAAGTGAGACAAATCACTTATTAAAGAGATTTAAGCAATTTTTAACTTTAGGTCATTTTGTTTTGATCTCCTAAATAATGATCTACCTTTCATTCAATAAAAACAATAGTTTTGTAATTAATTGCTTTAAGTTTCTGTATTTATATTTTTAAATGATTTTTTCATTTTTTTCTTTTCATGCATTTATTATAATTTATATGACATATATTAATTGAATTAGTACTTAGGATTAAGAATTAATAAGAAACTCTAAGAATAATATTATAGTAAAAGAAAAAAGCAGTTAACGTTTTTATATTAACAATGTTCAGAAAACAATTTTGACACTGGTTTTTAAATTTTAATCATATTCATTCATTTATAATATGACCAGGCCTTGTAATCAAAGGGAAGTATAGTTTTCAAGTGAAATTTTGAAATGAAAGAAATGTAAACAATGTAATTTCACATAGATTGTGTCAAAAGAGATTTTACCATGTATAGTAAGCAATCTTAACGTCCAAATAGTACAATAGAAAGAGTGTGGCCTTAGGAATAAGACAGGTCTTGGTTTGAATTTCAGCTCTTTCACTAGATCATCCTGTAAATCTGGGTTGACTTATTTACCACCTTTGAACCTCAGTTTCCAATTTTCAATAGGAATTATTAAAAGCTATTTTAGGAGCTTTTCCTGGTGCAGTGCCCAGGATATAGAAAGTGATTAATAGCTAGTAGCATTATATTGTTTATTAATTGTTATTTTATTTTATAAATGTTTATTAATTGATCACAAACCCAGAAAGATTGTTTGAAAACATCAAGTATATGTGATTGCTGATAAAGTTACCAAAACTCCTGTTCTCATTTACAGTTCTCCTTAAGGAAAAAAATGTTATGTTTTATTTGTAATACTGATATTTTACAAAGTATTTTCTAATATTCATTAATTTTTATAGTAATTTTCTTAGCAACTGGGCAAGACCAGCATTTCTTCCTAAATTAGAAGTTTTACCACTATTTGAAACAGAGCATGAGAAGCATCCATCAGACAAACTTAACGAGAATTTCTTAATTGCAATCTTTTAAATAATCTTCTTCTAGTGAGAATTAAATGAAATAATTTGAAAGCCAGTAGAAACAGTATAAATTGTACTCTTCTAGGTCATAGCCTTGCACATCTGCTGAGACTATAATACTCATTGACGAAAGATTTCATGACAGGGAAGATTATTATTATTGTCTTTTCTGTAAAATATAACAAGTTAAGTAATTAAGGTTATGAATCAAACCAAATTAACTGTGCACAGCTTTAAGAAGCTTAGTGCACGACCACAAGACAGATGAGAAATTCTTTTGTTTTCACTTGTGATTTACCTAATGGTGAGATAAATGTCTGATGACATACAAAAACCAGGGTCCTGTCAATCCTTAGCCATTTATTTCATCACTCCTCATGTTCCTGACCGGGAGGAGTAACTGCTAAATTGTCCAAGTATAAGTATCTTCATATTTTCTGCTTAGGCAAACTTGTAAGCTATAGAAAAAAAAGTTTTAAGTTACATTTTAAAAGTAAATTTAAATGGTACAGTTTGCACAATTCCATTTGTCTAAAATAATTTTCAGAAATTTTAAGATGCAATAATCAAATTTTAGTATTTTAATATCTGACAAAAACTTCCTAGTCATGGAAATGATTTTTAGAAAACTATTTATATGTAAAATTTCCATTAAAAATTGATTAAATCAGATTTAGCGTCAACTGTTTTTGTTCATGTTACAAAGGGGAAAATGAAGACACCAGAATTTTAGATAACTTTCTCAAGGTAACAGACATGATGAGTGGTAGAATCAGAAAGACTGGCAAAGATACAGGGAAATTGTTGAGATCTATGGAATCTCCTAACTTATATGGCAAGTGAGTTGGAAAAAAGATAATGAAATAAGGTGAACAAATTGGCAGGGGTCATATTATGCAAAGACTTAGAAGCTGTAGTAAGTATAGAAACTGGTTTCCAGTTAAACAAATTACAAGTCGTTTTGACAAGTGCTGTAAATAAAGTTTTAATAAATGTAGGAGAGATAACATGGCAAATTCTGACTTGAAGAATATTGAGAAGCTCCCAGAAGAGATATTTGAATTTTATGTGGGCCTTTGATGGATAGAACGAGAAGCAAAGACATTTCAAAATGGCGGAATTGAGGAACGTGGATACGGGAATGCATAGTTTATTCTCGAAGGGAGAGAAAGCAAGCATGTCTGGAGCATGTGAGGAGGACTGGCCAGAGGCATGGCCAGAAAGGTAGATAGCAGGTAGACTGTCGAAGGCCTAGAGTCAATGCTATGGGTTTTAGGCTTTGTTCTGTAGTCTATACAAAGCCATGTTAGATTCCTAGGAAGTGTAAATGAATAATTGAAACTAAACCCATCGAGTGAAAGAATGCAGAAGAGAAGATTGGAGGTAGCAGGTTCAGGCAGGAGACAATTGCCAAAGATAAGGCCAGGCATTTGCCTTTACTCTTACAGTTACTAGCTACTGGGGCCTCCAAAGAGTTTACAAACAATTAAAACATAATGGGATAATGGAATAAGCTATGGCAGCGCTGAGAGGATCAAATGCTAATCCCCAGATTTGGGTCTTTAAAAATGTTTTGACTCACCAATTCAAAAAAGATATTGCTGACAGAGTCCAGCTTGCGCTTAATGTGCACTTCGATATTTACTCTGTGTACATGGATTACTAAAGAGATTAGATTAGAATGGCTATATGTATTGTAAAAAGAATGTTGTAAGGATTAAATGAAACAAGAGATATGAAAGCTCTTGTAATAGATGTTATGTAAATATAAACCTTTAATATTATATTTAATCCCTATAGAAAGATTTTGCTTTTACATTAATAGTGAAAAAAGTAAATTCCTACTTAGATTTTGAAATATGAAAAAATGTGAATTGTTTAAGATAAAAGCTTTAGTTGTTTCTTTGTGTGTGTATATGAGAGAGAGAGGGAAATAAATGAGAAAACAGAAATAAGGAAATCTACCCTTTTTGTCAGGCAAGGAAAGTACAGGAAATTAGGATACCTTCAACTAACCTCTAAGCAATTTTCAAATGCCTCAAATTGGCTCCATAAAATTCTCATGGATGAAAATTCATAATTACTTTTATATGAATATAACAGTGATTTACAAAACGATGCCTACATGCCTTGATATAGGAATTGAATTGTTTTCTCAAAACTCGGGAGAGCTTATATAGTCCACTGAAAAGAACATGGTCTTGAAGATACATGAATTTTTATCTGAATACCAATTCTGCCACTTAGTGGCTATGAAACTTTTGTTAATATACAGAGCTTCAGTTCCTCCTTCATAAACTGGTGGTATCGAACACATCTCTTTTAGAATGGGCAAGTAATATAGCTAAAAGGCTGTGTTAATAATATAGCTAAATAATATAGCTAAAAGGCTCAGCACCAATCATGACAAACAGTTGCTTTTAATAAAAGCTACCTACTCTTTTTGGTTTTAATCTGTCATGCTGTCACCAAATGTGCCCAATGAAGAAAGAAACATGTTCTAAGAATATGTTTTTAATGTTTTCTAACAAACAAATTTATTTGTCAGGCTCTGTATTTTCATCATATGGTGATTCTTGAAATGTAGTAACAACTCAATAAATATTTGTTGAAAAAAGGAGAAAGAAAAATGAAAAAAAGAAGGAAGGAAGTCAGGAGGGAGATAAGGACGGATGGATGAACCAATGAGAGAGCAAGTTTAACAGGTGTAGGCTGTGGTCTCTTTCCTTACATTAATGGTGACATTCTTCCCCACGCCTGTGCTTAGTGCAAGTATTATTTCTTAACAAGCTGTAAATAGAGCTAGGTGATTAAGTGTGGTAACCAAATTGTCCGTCATTCTTTTAGTCTATGATCTGGAAATACAGCATAGTATTTGTTTAAGAAAACAAGGCCACAATACCTCAGCTGACACTGCTGGAGCCTTTCTTGATTTTTCTTTGTCAAGACATGCCCCTATTGTTGTAGTATAAAATAGAATGTTCAGTCCTATAATACTTGATCTCTGCAACTATCGAAATTCAACAAAGTAATCAGGAGTCCTCTCACTCAATTGTGTAAGTAGTGTTATTTTTGTTACCACCATTGTTGACTGATCCTTCTTTGCAGAGGTCTGTTTTCTCCCTTTATTATTTCTACGAAATCAGCTTCATGAATTATGTTGCCTTAAGAAATGACACATCCTTTGGGAGGATGAGGCAGGTGAATCACCTGAGGTCAGGAGTTCCAATCCAGCCTGACCAACATGTGAAACCCCGTATCTTCTAAAAATACAAAAATTAGCCAGGCATGGTAGCATAATCCTGTAATCCCAGATACTTTGGAGACTGAGGCAAGAGAATCGCTTGTACCTGGAAGTGGAGAGATTGCACTACTGCACTCCATCCTGGGAGACAGCAAGACTCTGGCTCACCTAATACTTGAGTGTTCACAAAACTTATCCTATCATATGCTGCCATCTGCTGGTACGGTAATGTTGCTTGGTCATGGATTTTACATTAAAATCTATGTTGAACTTCATATTGCTAGATTCTTAAATGGGCACACTTTAGATAGTAATGGAAAATTATCTGGGTAAAGAACTATTTGTGCTTTTAAGATAGGAAGCAGGAAAGGGCAACAGTGTTCTGACCTATTTTTGAAATAAAGCTTTGCCCTATAAAAAAAAAAAATCTTGCTGATTCATTCTATCTGTCATTTAGCCAAGGCTAATTACTGTCTTCTGTGTGCCAAGAACTACAGAGAATCCACAGAGATGAGCAAGAAATGGTTCTTGTTTAACAGGAGTTTATTTCCTAGTAGGAAGAATCACAAAGGAAGTAAATGTGGCAAAGTATTCTAAATGTTACAGCAGAAATATAAACCAAGAGGGTATGGGTATGGTTAATTTCTACCTCAAAGTCAAGCTTCTCGCAAAAGCAATGGTAGAGGATAACTATGATAATGAACAAATTTTCACCAAGAAGGCAAGATAGGAGAAGCAACTCTGGCCATAAGAAATATTATAAACTTAAGACATTTGTTTCTAAAAAAAAAAAAATGCTTGTTTTTGGTGGCATTAAGAGATGTTAGTTATTATGCCTTGTAATTTGCTGTATTTGTTTTTAATCATTCAGAAAGAAGAAATAAAGTGAAATGTGCAAGATATTCTACACCGCACATACATCTTTATAGTTTTGTCAATTGTCCTGCTATTAATACATCATAAATATTTATTATATTTCTCAGATTACTACTTCTGTCTTAATAAAGATTTCATATTATTGGATCCCTGATAAATGGATTCCTGCGTTATTAACTCTAACAGGGGCTCTTTTTGTGCTGTGCCTCTATGCTGTTGCATGGTGCCTCTTCAAAGAGTAAGTTTTAATTGTTTCTATTTGAATTTGTTCATTGCTCATAAACTCCATCAACAATGCCTTAAAAAGAGCAGGATGAAAGTAGAAAGAAGAGATTGGAGAAAATGTTATTGAAAATCTATTACTTTAAGTGCTTTACTGATGTTATCCTTGCTGATAATCACAATAATGCTGAGAGATGGGTAATAGCATTAGTGTTTCCGATTTAGATAAATGATTTTAACCAAGATCTTTTAGTTCTAAAGCTAATGTTCTTTTGCCAAGTGATCAAGTGATTCAAGCTAAAAATCATTTGTTTGATTTAAAAAAAAGAAAGAAATGAGATTTTTAAATTTCCCATAGAAAAGGAAGAGATGAAATTTTGTTGGTACATATTTAAATAATATCAAGACCTCTGCTTATATTTTCCTGTCAAAGGATAGACAGAAGTTTCAAAAAGGCAAGATGAAAGAATTTCAACAGTAATTATAGAAGGATTCAACTAATTCAGTAAATATCTCCTGAGCTTTCACGGCTCAGATTGTGCCAGATGGCAAGCAGTACCCGCCCTCCAAGAGCACAGTCTTCAATAGAAAGGGCTCAGGAGAATGAATTGTTATAATAGATTAGAAGAGAAAGTAAAAAGAGGGAGTAATTGAAATTTAAATATCTTTCTATGGCATATTTAACTCAGGCTCAGAGATTTTGAGCAGGGAATGTTTCACAGAGAACATGCCACTAGAACTGGCAGGAGAAGAATGAATGGAAGAAAATACAAAGGAAAGACATAAAATATTACCTGGTTTATATTTAAGGGTGTTTTTTTTAGAGGCATAAAAATGGAAACAGGATCATATGAATACTACTAAATTTACTTACTAACGTAAGGTTGGCTTTTATCCTGGAATATGGAGTATAGATTCTCCAAGGTAAAGTAATAAAACCAAAAGATAACTGTTGTATTAGCATGAAAGTAAAAATTTATTAAGGACAATTGAGAAGCTGCCACATTAATGTAAAATGTAGATAGTAGAGTAAATTTGAATTTTTGTTTTAAAGGTGATGTATACCTTAACACAATATTTGGATTTGTAATGGTGATATCAAGTGCCTGAATAAATAAGCAATGTATTATTTAATTTTTAAAAACCCATTTGTCCAAAAAATATAGTGAATTAAGAAAGTGTAATAAGTAGGTTTAAAAGTCAGTGTTGCACCCATTTCCTACTCTACCCTATAACTAACTCCTGAATGAACCTACTTCAGATGTGTTATGGAAGGAGATCTGCGGTTGTGCAATAGACAAGAAGAATATAACAGAATTATAGTGCTACAATATGCACTAGACACTTCTCCCCAGATATTCCAATGTCATCTACCATGTTTGTATTTTTTTCTGAAAGTAGAAATGGTAGAATTGGCTGGGTGCAGTGGCTCACACCTGTAATCCTAGCACTTTGGGAAGTCCAGGTGGGTGGATCATGAGGTCAGGAGTTCGAGACTAGCCTGACCAACATGGTGAAACCTCATCTCTACTAAAAATACAAAAATTAGCCAGGCATGGCGGCAGGCACCTGTAATCCCAGCTACTCAGGAGGCTGAGGCAGGAAAATCACTTGAACCCAGGAGGCGGAGGTTGCAGTGAGCCAAGATTGCCAATG
>NW_016107341.1:5619109-5694750 GCF_001604975.1 Cebus imitator
AAAAAAAAAAAAAAAAGAAAGAAAAGAAAAGAAAAAAGAAATGGCAGAGTAATCTGAAACATTTTTATACTTAAGGAGCTAATGTTTCCTTGTTGAATTTTATTAAAGTAGTTTAAGGACATTGTTTTTAGTTTTATATTCAAAAGAAATATTTATTAATTGGCATTATGTACAATTGTTTTATTTTTTGCATGTGGAGGGTTAACTAGACGTGTAAGCCTATTTGATTAAGATCAAAGCTGGGAGTTGATTTTGATACATTTTGACAATTTTGATTAAAAAAATAAGCATTCAGTTTCTTTTTTCAGATATACTGTACTCCAGTTTTTTGTTCCTTTACCTATAGTTCTCCTGTTTGTTCAAGATTATTTCCCCACTGTCACAAACATCACCAGAGCCAACCAAGTCTCACAACCAAAGGGCCTGGAGTAGTACCAAGGTAAAAGCAGAGCTGATGCTTTAAAGAAAGAAATTTTAGGCAATAAGATTTGTTCCTAATACTTTATTAATTTTCAAATATACAGCCATAAAATGGTGATTGGTATCTTAGTCCATTCTGGCTGCCATAACAAAAATACCATAAAGTGGGTGCTTTATAAGCAGCAAATATTTATTTTGTATAGTTCCAGAGGCTGGGAAGTCCAACATCAAGGCAGGAGCAGATCTGGTGTCTGGTGAGGGCCTGCTTCCTTATAGACAGAGCCTTCTCACCACATCCTCACATGCTGAAGGGGTGAGAGGTTTCTCAGGGACCTCTTTTATAAGGGACACTAATTCCATTCATAAGGGCTCTGCCCTCAGGACATTTGGTCTCTCAAAAAGCCCCAGTTCCTAATGTCATCACCTTAAGGGGTCGACTTAAACATATCAATTTTGGAGGACACAGACATTCAGATCACAGCAAATAGCATTTTAAAAGTTTAAATTTTGCTCCTAAATTCTTTATCAGAGGAATTTTCAAAAGTGAGTCTTTGTTCATTCAACAATATCTACTGACTACACAGTATTCTTCTAGGCATGGGGAAATAGGAGAGAGCAAAATCAGATTTATAGATGAACAATGGGATCTGCTCCTGGTATTCTGCTGCCAATTCTATAGGGTTGCTACTATTTTCAAGTGAAGTTATATTTTTATTTATTAGGGATCACAAATGCTACAGGAATGACAGCAAATACAACTTGTTTTTCAAGAATCTAAGATGAAATATATAAATTGATTACTTGGAGCAGCATCAAGATACATTATCTCTATCTAGATGAGATATTAACTGGAATTATTGATATTAATAGAAAAATTTGAACCTAAGAACACAAAATGATTGATTTATTATATAGAGGAGTTTATCAACAGTTAATGTAAGGGCTATTTAAATGTAGCATTATGTAGCATTTGTTTACCTATTTATAAAATACTAAATTATTGAATTATTTAGTACTTATGCAGAAAATCACTAAAATATATTATTTTCATTAAAGGATAAAATAAATACTGCCATTATATCTTTAATTTTTTTATGGGCATGGAAACTTATTGAATAGTGATTCCAAACAACACATGAGACTAAACTTGTTGCCTGGAAACCATCAGGTAAGGACAAAGAGAAAAAACACGTCATAGCTATTACAATAGCTACTCTTATTTTTCACAGTGTCAGCCAATAAAAAGCACTTGTAAATATGTCATACTGAATGATAACCCATAAATAAAAATGAGAGAATTTAGACATTCAGTTGAGGTGGAAATTAAAAGAGAAAGAGCTAATTCAATTTTAAGTGACTGACACTGGTGACATCAGTGATGAGGAAAATAATATAGTAATGTTGATATATCTGCAGAAGACTAAACTGATGGTGTGTATTAGTGAGATGGCATTCAATTTTCTATTGTTCCATGTTTTCTCCCTATTGAAGTCTGAAAAATATTAGGTGAAATTAAATTATATAGATAATCCAGTGGAGGCTAGCTAAGGATACCTATGATGCCCATTCATCCTTATAATACTCAGATGTTTAACAAATATTTACAGTATGCCAAATTGTCTTATAGGAGTTCTTTCACTGAAACATCCATTTAACGTATATTTCTTTTAAATTAACCCCAAACCACACAGTTTTGCTCAATTACAGAATTTTTATGTAAAATTGTATTTGACTCAGTGTCTTTGTATGAGTAAAATATTTTCCAGTTAATATCAAAATAATTTGTACCCAGTTTGATCTATAAGATTAATTCAACAGATATTTATGTAACACTTAACGGTAGAGCTCTGCAGAGTTATCTATGGATTACTTAAGAAATTTAGAGAAGTATAAAATATGGTTTTTACTCTTCAAGAACCCATGTTTTAGTTAGGAAAAAATATGAAAAATATTGTAGGAAATAATGTGTGGTAGTTTATTAAGTCCTGAGAACTGTGCATGCCAGCATATAATACTCTGCCCCATAGGAATTTAGAGAACAACAAGTGAGCTAGACCAGTAAGAGGAAACTTTGTACAAGAATCAGTATGGAGGGTCACATGAAGAATATTTGTCTTTTTCTAGATGGAGAACAGTGGGAAAGAGGTTGCCCAGTCCTGTCATTAAGCACATTGTATAAACTTCCAGACTTTTTACAAGCAAGCTGCCCTTCCACCTGACCCAGTTTCTCTTCTTGCCACTGTCATATTTTGGAACTGAACTCAGATTTCTATACTGCCACCCTCTCCAATCCCACACCTGTCCCAAGTTAGATATATCTATAGAAACCCACACATGATTCATAATTGCATTTATCATACCATGTTAATATCTTATCACATGCATATTATATGTACATACATATGTGTATATATGTGTTTGCCACCATACTATTCCTTTCACCTCTTGTACTAATGATTTTTTTTTTTTTACCTTGAAGAACACTGCTGTGGAGGTGTTCACACTTTCACACACATCCCAGTATCATAGAGTCTAAAGATGGAATAAGTGACTTGCTTGTTTCCCATTTCATCCTCTTCTGGAATGCCACTTTCTTCCTTCACAAATTGCTGCCCTTTGAAGTATCTATTATCAGACTTTAACAGTCATTAATTGCTATTACTGTTATCCTCAAAATCATCAATGGCTTTAATTTCTGGCCCACAGGGCTTTTCCCTCCACTTTTCCCGGCATGTTTTTTGGCACGTTGAACCTCCACAAAAGTGACCAACCAGTATCATGGCTGATCAGTTCTTTTAAATCCTTTGTTCCTACTCTTTGGTCCTTTCCCTGTTCCAAACATCCATTCCCATGGTCTCACTCAAGACTTTGTCATCATCAGTAATTACAACATCTTCAAATAATCTAGATTACAAATAGTCCATTCTCTGATTATTACCCAACTTAATACAACATATTTATGCTTAGTTAAGGCTCCAAGCTGATGACCCTATTACTTTTTCTTTATCCATTACTTCTTTCACGTGTCACATATGGTTTGGATTCCATTGTTTAGCACTATTACGCGCTTTGCAAACACTTAACTCCTTTGTCACACAGCCTCCTTAAAACTTAGGAAAAAAATATTAATTCTGATGAAATCCAACTAAGTGCAGTCTACTCTATGACTGCACCTAAGCAGCAGCGTGTTCCTGTTGAAAATAACACAGTTATGTACTCTGAACTCATTTCAGATTGATGACTGTGCTCTCAAATGGTAGCTCAATACAGATACCCCTAACTACAGGTCCTAAATAAACTCACTTTACCCCTTACAGTAAAAACAGTTTCACAGCTTTCTAGCACTTCCATCTTTTTTCACTCCAATCTGTGGTATCTCCTCACATTTCCTAAACAAAAAAGACACAGTTGGCTTCACAAACTCCCGGACTCCTAAAACCAACTCTACAGACATATCTGCATCAGTACTACAAAGCATGACCTTTCTCATTTTAGAAGATTCCTTGCTCCTTTCTAAGGTTGTTCTTTCCAGTTATGCTTTGGGCACCAATCTCTCTGGTCTTCTCATGGAAAATTCTACTCTCTGTACTGGATTATTCACATTGCCTGCCATGACTTACAATATTCTACTTTCAAAATACCTTGTCTATCCTGTTCCTTCCTTCAGTAACCAACCCATTCCTGTTATTTTCATAGTAAATACACTTTAAAAAGAGTTGTATAGACTAGCTATATACAATTTGCTTTGCCTTCTATATATCTATTAAACTTACTCCAAAGAAGGTTATGTGGCAACACTTCATTGAAACATAGAAACGACCTTATCCAGGTCTGCAATGACCTACAATTTAGGGGAAATGTGGCCCAAGCCTAATTTCTCTAAACCTATTGTTACGGAGCCAATAAAATGTAACAGTGCACACATTTCTTAGCTGCCCTGGAGACACAGTCTAATAGTGACAAATGTCTTGGATATGACTTGGGTGAAGCTTTAATAGCAACAAGTAAATTGCTATGAAACTGTAAGGAAGCATCCTATATGTTGTATTTACTTAAAACATGGTTAATAGTAATAGAAAGACAATCATTTGAATCAGTTATCAGATTTCTTGTTATCTAAATGATTCTAGTATAGTGGGCCTATGAATATCAAAGTGGTAATCCTATTAGGAATTATAAAGTCATTGATAATGTTAGCCTCTCTATACAGGAATATAAATATAAAACAGAATCATAATTGTAAATTATTTCCTCTAGCCATCCATAGTTCCAGATGGATGCACAACTGACCCTGGTAAGAAGGACACTACAATATCGATGTTCTTATGTCTAAAAAAGTATCCCCAAAACATGGAAAAAATTTTACCATACTGAGAGAAGAATTATGGTGTAATTAATTAATGTACTGTTCAGTTTTAGTTACCTAAAAGATGATTAATTAGAGAAATTATAAATACTTTTGTTTAAAGGTCTAATAAGTTGTTCTATTCAAAAATCCATTATTTCATTTTTAAAAATCACAATAATTCATAGATTCTTGAAATACTTTTTCTTGAAACTGTATTCTGAAAGTTCACAAACCCCTCCTAAGTAGGTTTAAATGCCTTCTGTTATCTCCCATTAATCTCCATTACCACCTGCATAACCTTAATTAATCACTTTTCCTGCGAAGGCAGTAGGCTCCTAATTGACCTAAGGGTTTCTATTCTACATTTTTTAAAAAATCTTCAAATAGTGCCTATGCTGCTATATAATGACACAAAATATTTATGAGCCACACTATGTGAGTAGGTACTAAGTGCCAGTGAGGAAAAAGCACCCTAACATGTAATACTCATGAAACCATGAAGAGGAAGGTTATATTATTCAAATTTTTACCTAAAAGAAAATAGATAGCTGAGCCAACCTCACATTGCCAAAATTCCAAATTTGTAGCTGATGAAAACAAGCATGTTCTTTATTATCCCTAAGACCTATATAATCATAGATATGTTAATCCTGAGAATATAGCACCATTTGTAGCTTACAAAGTTTGTCACAATGCCATGCCTTTATTCTTTAGCATAGGACTTTATTGCATATATTCTTTTTATATTGTTTCTGACCTCTTTCACTCTTCCTCAAATAGCTAACTTCTACTTGCAAAGCAAGGTAGCTCAGGAATCACATCCCTTGTATAAGCTAACTTGAATGGGTATGTCTCCACTGTACTCCTAAAACACTCATCCTCATATGTAATATTGTTGGCCTCTTTGTTGTTCTTACTGTAAACTTCTTGGAAGACAGTAAGAGATGTTAATTGAATGTTTATCTCCAGTGCAAAGAAAATACTAGACACTCAAAGCATGTTTATTTAAGAGAGGATTTTCTGTTTAAGAGCTTGCTGGTAACCTTTAAAAAGGTAAATATCATGGTTCAAGGGATTAATGACTTAATGGAAATAAGTAATCAGGTGTAAGCTGCCTTTCCAGGGGGTTTCTAGCAGAAGGGAAGGAAGAGATAGGATAGCAGGATGACATAATGTAATTTTAAGCAATAGTTATAAAAATATGTTTTGGTCAAGAATAGAGGAGAGATGTGGCATCTTTCTGTCATACATACATGTGTGAGTGTGTACAATGTGTATAATAAGCTAAGGGGAAAATTTTACTGGAACTATAGATGAAGTAAACAATAGATAAGGTTTGTTTTAGGTATTAAATATGTAGAGGTAATAATTAGGGTTTGAGAATAAGATAGACCTCAACTGGAATCATAGCTCATTCTTTAATTTCTGCATAACCATAGGGAATCCATTTACTCTATCTGAACCTCAGTTTCCTCATATGTAAATAGGATGTATGAGTGTTATTAAGAAATACTGATGTCTGTGTAGTACTAACAGAAGTATTTATTGACTAGGACTGGGATGTGTTTAAAAGACCATTTTCCCCTCAGGTGATTCTAATATGCAAGCTGGCCTGAGAAACACTGCACTATGTAGACGGATTGACTCTCTTAATGTCCTTCCTTTTCAAGTGCTGATGATAGGCTTATGATTGGCATAGGTAGAACCCATCAGAAGATACAAGTATGGGGAGCTCTAAAAGGTACAGATAAAATAAGTGAAGCAGGAGCTAACAGAAAAAGATGAGGGCGAAAGAGCCAATAGGAAGAGTGAGTTGTTTGTTCCTTGAGTGGGAAGTATAGCTGAAGTAAAACATCAAAAAGTTGGTTATGTAGATGAAGAGAAGTGTTACATTGGCTGAGTTTAGAAATAAAATGTAAATAAAACAAAGCACATAAAGTATATCTGCTCTTTATTATTCATGGTATACTTTGAATATAAATATGTATAATTAAAAATATCATCTTACTGTTATTACATGCTACCAGACAAACCTAGAGAGACATCATGTATGCCACAGAAAATTTATCAAAATGACAATTCCATTCCTACATTAATATTTTTTTCATATTGCATGATACACAAGATGCATTATACATAAGCTCTCTGCCTCTCTTCTATCAGCAGTTGACAAACATTTCTAGACTACTGAGCAAATTTAATGTGCCAGGCATATGAACAAACTCATTTAATGATCACATCCATTCTAGGAGATAAGTAACTTATTTACCAATACCATTTTGCATGTAAGGATATGAGAGAAAAGAAAGTCTAGTAACTTGAATGAGGTTACCTGGATGGTAAATATGGAGACAGAATTCAGATTCCAGTAGTTTGGCTCCAGAGCTTTGAAATTTCAACTACTCAGAGATGTATATGTTGAATGTCTTCAATAATTATATGTTGAATGAATGAGTGAATGGGGATTAGGCTATTTTTAATGATTCATCATATTGTTTGGGTGTACATATGTGTTTACCCACTATGTGTATGCTTTGCATCATCTTGAAGATTTCACTTCTTTCCTGATCTTTGAATAATAAAAATCCTTTAAGGTCATGGGAGATGGAGTCAGCAGATGCTAATGATGGTAGAGAGGGAAGTTTCTCAAAAAAAATAAGCTATGCCTTCAAAAGCACAGGGTAACTTTATCAGATTTCTTGAAGGAGAGTCAAGAAAATTCATTACTAGAGTAGAGTTATAAGCACCCTCTCTTTTTGTTCATGTGTTATAAATAATTTGTGATTTTGTTAATTATTGACGAAAATGCTGCCAAAGATTGATTCTGGTTTTTATCATAATCAGGTTTGTTTGAAGCATATATACAGCTTTTATACTTCATGACTAAGTATGAAAGTTATCTGCTCAAAATATTAGCATTATGAAATATTTTAATTTGTTATGTTTTATTGGTGAACTTTATACTTTTAATATTTAACAGACATTCAAGTTGTTATAAATATTTTATAACATTTTTTAAATTTAATATTAATTATATTAATTTATAAATATTTTATATTTATAAAAATATTTAACCTTAGATATTTAAAGTTTTAAGAAATAGTTTTAAAATATTTTAAGTATTTTAACTTTTTATGAATATTTATGTTTTAATAAATTTTATAACTTTTTTTATAACTTTTATAAACAATTATTTTTTTCTTTAGTGACAGGAATACAATAACTATTTGACAATAAGACAGGAGAAGTCAAGATGTTGAACAATTAAGAGAAGAATATAATGCCAATGGAAGACATTTGACTTTAACCAGCATAAAGGTCACCATATCTTCATGTCACTTGCTTTATTTGAAAAGGTCTTTTAAAATCACAGCTTTTAACAATAAAACTATATCAGTTCTTTTTACATAGCTGAATTAGCTGAATACTTTTGTGTAACATGTCACATATTTTGATAGGTTTGAATTTTACTACTGCAATTATGTGAAGGTATATGCCACAGAGATGTGCTTGTTTTGGTTAAAACATTTACAGTGCTAGACAATCACCAATAGAAAATAAGTTGCAGATTCCAATTGTGTTTTGATTGTGATTGTATTTCAATGACTAATATTAAAGTATTTAAAATACATATTTATATAAAATAATTTATAAAAGTATAATATAAAATGATTGAATTTTTTATTAGACTACTCAGAAACTGGATTTGATTCTCATTTTTTAAAGGCACAATCAGTGATAAACAATTTTGTATCACTTTAATGATGCCCTTTGATAAATTTAAAAAATATCCCACATGCTTACTTAATTCCAATTTCCCAACATACCTCAGAAACTTTAGAGTTCAGCTGCAAAATTGGAGCTACTTTATGAGCAGCAATACTGAGAAAAAAAAAAAAAAAAAAACTTGCTCAGGTTTTTCCTAAGTATACGTCTCAAGTCAGATAGTATCTTCGGTCAGCTTTCTCTGAAAATACAGTGCTTAGGCAGATACTTGCTTGCAGGAGGTTTACTGAAAATCTGTTTTGGGTAATAAGATTTAGGCTGCGAGAGAAGCAGGACTGGACAGAAATAGAACTGTGGTATAGTGACAAAAGAGGACTTATCAGAGGTTATAGCCTAGAGTATAAGTAATGTAAAACAGGCTAATGGAAGGAAATAATACTACATAGTTGTGATTTTTCAGTCCATCTGTAGCAGCAAAAGTCTTTTTTATTTGTGCATCCATATACTGAACTAGCTCACCCATTAAGCAGACTCAGCCTTTTCCCTCCTCTAACAGCTGGGACACCCAATGTAACTTTTTTTTTCTTTTTTTTTTGAGACTGAGTCTTGCTCTGTCACCAGGCTGGAGTGCAGCGGCATGATCTCAGTTCACTGTAACCTCTGCCTCCCAGGTTCAAGCAATTCTCCTGCCTCATCCTCCCAAGTAGCTGGGACTACAGGCATGGACTGCCATGGCCAGCTAATTTTTGTATAAGTAGAGATGGGGTTTCACCATATTGGCCAGGATGGTCTGTATCTCTTGACCTCATGATCCTCCCACCTCAGCCTCCCAAAATGCTGGTATTACAGGTGTGAGCCACTACACCCGGCCCCAATGTAACCTTAGGTTGAGGGAGAGGTATTAGTGCAAACCTGGAGAGGTGTGCCACCAGGGTATGCAGCTAATGTGTGTCCTCTGGCTCTACTCAGGCCTGATCCCAGATGTGCTTTAGTTTTACTGTGAGCTGTTGTTGGCTTCCCCCAACTTTTGACTTAGTTGTTCTAATAGAATGCAGTTCATGATGGGTAGCTGTGGCCAGAGGGTCACTGAATATTCTATGATAAAGATTATATTCTTTATTTTTAGCACAATGGGATTTATTTTTAAAATTTATTTTCAATGGTGGAGGGCTTTCTGCTGCAGATTGCATGGATCCGCCATTATCTTTAAGCTTTATAAGTTTACATGGTCACTCTTTTATTAAGGTTTTCCATAAACCTCACAATTCATTTTTTGCCACAGATTCTTATAGTAGTATAGAATCCTGCTGGGTCACAAGGTCCAGGAGGTAGGAATGCTTACTCTACAGTCTAGACCTAGTGCAGAGCCCTTTCCTGCTCTAAGCCCCAATCAAAGTTGTCACCTGGTAAACAGATGGGTTTATGATATGGTTTGGCTTTGTGTCCCCATCCAGATCTCACTCGAATTGTAATTCCCAGCATATGTTGAGGGAGGAACCTGGTGGGAGATGATTGGATCATGGGGACTGTTTCCCCCATGCTGTTCTTGTGCTAAGTGAGTGAGTTCTCAGGAGATCTGATGGTTTTATAATGTTTGGCAAGTTCATCCTTTGTGCACTTCTCTCTTGCCTGCCATCATATAAGCAGTGTCTGCTTCCTCTTCCACCATGATTATAAGTTTACTGAGGCCTCCCCAGCCATGTGAAACAGTGAGCCAATTAAAATTCTTTCCATTATAAATTACCCAGTCTCTATAAATTGCTGAGACCAGTGCCTATTCTTTATAGCAGTGTAAGAATGGGCAAATACAGTGTAAGATTATGAGGTATCATTTTCCATCTTAGTGGGTAGGGAGTACAAAGTAAAACAAATTTCCTTTAGTTCAGAGGGAATGTCACACAGCATATTCCAAACCATCGGAACGGCAATAAGAAATATCCTATGGTGGCAGACCCCTGAATTTTTGTAGTATTCATCTCCCACCCTCTGATGTGCGTGTGTCTTACCAAAGCCTTCTACCTTCTTATTACCTGTTGCTCATCTGTACAATTAATTTGATGACATAGATATAAAGGTACAATGTGAAGTTATGTCCAATCATGGTCCCTTTGGACTACATTGTGATGGAAGGTGAGAAAATTAACCCCAAACCTGAGCAAAATCATAAATATATATTATTGTGCATTCCATGAATGTGAATGCATTCTCACTTGAATAAAAATAATGTACTCGCGAAATCAATGTCCATAATCATACCATTTACCTGAGGCAGTATTGATATGATAGCAACTTTATCAATATTGATATTGATGCTAACTCTAGCAGAGTTCCTATACTCAATCCAGCAGCTAAATTTTAGGCTACTTATTGGTTGAGTGTGAGGTAGCACCCTCTCAGCCACTGGGAGCCATTTAGTTTTTGTAAAGGAAAGACTTGCAGTTTAAACGGGGCTTAAGTGGGCACCACCACCATTCTTTATGTTTAAATGGGGCTTGTATAGTCACCATCACCATTCTTTATGTTTTACAGGTAGCACAATTTCCTGCCATGCATCACCTACCCCAAGATTGTGATATTGTATCAGATTTACTATCTTTTCTATGGAGGGGGCAGTTTTGAAGATGTACATTTGACCTTTGCCACAGGCCAAGGAGTTAACATGATTTTGCTAACAATCAAGTATAGCCACATGCATGTATGTAATTATACATCTGGGCACTATGCAGATATTAATCACATGGGGAATGAGCTGAGCAATCCAACAGTGAACTAGACTTGGGCTGGGACTCCATTTATCTTACTTGGCTTCCATGAGTCTGAAATCTGAGGCCAGGGTGATGCTTCAGATCATGGGAATCAATGTCAATTTGAGCACTGTGTCCAATAGTTCTTAAATTGATTGGTATTTCCCTTTTACACTGATCACTTACAGAATTAAATGGCCTATGATTCCTTTGGAGAAAGAAACACTGGGGTAATTACTGCCATATACACATGCCTTGATATTGAAGGGTATTTTTCTTCCTCACGAGGAAATTGCTCCTTCAGTTAATGGGCTCTTGATCTGCAAATTTCTCAGCTCTCGGTACTGGGCATCGGATTATGACTTTTTATTGGAGTGGCTGCTCTAAAACTGTAGAGCATGAATCTTTGAGTTATTGTTTGGTTGCATAAATTATGAAATATCCTAACTGGCTGTCCGTCAATCTTGTGCATGGAACAACAAGTCCCAGTAACAATCTCCGTAACTCTGGGTCAGGCACTTCCAGCGCTACTCTGATCATGTGTCTCATTGGGATGTTTCTTATTTATGACTCTTAAATGTATGGTTTCTCTCATTTTAGTATCTTTATATCCCCATTACCATCATTGTGCCCAGCTTCTATGATGACACCTCCTACTATCAGCCCTGGCCTCCAGAAAACAGCTACCACTGAGGTTCTCAACGGTGATGCCACTGTCACCAATGCATTTCTTATTGATTTAGTAAGTGCAGTGTTTCCTGGGTCCTCCTGCAGAGCATTGCTTGAAGGCAGGTGTTTTACCTTTATATGGTGTATTTAGAATCTCATTTTTGTGAGCTGTTTGATCCCTCCTTGACCACCTGCTATGAAAATTCCATAATTCTTCATTTAGCGTGCCCCTTTCATTTTTCCAGGATTCCAGGAACATATTAACACTGTTTCTTGTGGTTTGTGCTAGGGTATTAATCAACATTTATATTGATAAATTCTTCCTTATTAATTTTATGTTACAGAACTCTAGATCCCTTGACCTCAACACCCTCAGAATTTAGTACCATGTGTACTCTCCCAGCTCCTGCTGGTACACACCAGCTAGGTTTTGCAGCTTCTTTGGTGCACAGCCTTCCTTTCCCCCTAGAATCAGCTCTTCATCAGTTGGGCTATGTTTTGACATAATCCTAGTTATTGGTCTGATATTCAGGAGAGGAGCTGGAGGTTCATCCTGAATTACATGAAAGTGAAATTGCAAGGTACTGTTTTCAAGCCATTGGGTAGCACTAGTTCTTAACAGGGAGGAATAGGCCACTTCTGTAGGCCCAGAAGGTTCAGAGAAGTCTGAGTTTCAAGTTTATCAAGTGGGTCATTTAAGATGTATTGATTCCAAGACTCACTTTTTTCTAATGAAGGTCCTGATCATGGTGGAGCTGACCTGCCAGGGTTGAGAATTAAATTTTCAATGGAGCTCCAGTAGACTTACAATTTTGTCCTGGGCTTGAGCGTAGCTTTTTCTGTCCTCTGGCTGTTGGAGTTTTACTAGTTTCTTTAGAGATGTCATGATTTCTTGATTCTTTATAATACTTGTCTCCTTGCATTTTCTGTGCATTTGAAGAAATGGTCCACTCTTTCGGCATTTACAGGTGTTCTTTGTCAGAAATATACTTTCACTAATCGTGTAGCCTGCGATTCTGAAAAGGCTGACAACTCCAGGCAGAACTTGCTGTGGTTTCTCTAGTTGCTGGGCCACTGCCTTTGCTCTGATGGCTGGGCTCTGCTGTCCAGAGAGACCATTGGCTGGGCTCTGCAATTAGAGGAAGCTACTGGTTGGGCTCTGCTGTTAGGAAGAGTTGCCGGCTTGGTACTGTGATGTTCTCTGGTCAGGCTAGTCACGAGATGTATTCCCTGGCTGGGCAATTTTGCTCTTTGGAATCCGCCACTTGGGTAGTGCTTCAGGCTGGGCTCTGAGGGTAGGCAAAGTTGCTGCTTGCAATGGGCAGGTCCAGAGTCTATGCTTCTTAGAAATGTGTGATTAAGGGTTGCCTCCATTAGGCCAGAGCTGTAGGGTGGATTTTTTCCTGAGTCAAGATGCTGCTTGACCTCCTGAGTCAAGCAGGTTTAGTCTCTACACTTCTGCAAAATGCACATGGGAGGCTGTCGGGCAGGATTTTTGGCTGAGCTAAGCTACTTAGTCTTTGGACTGCTAGGTCTTACAAGTCTAGCCCTTATGCCTCTCAGAAACATATGCAGGTAGATGTTTCCCGGCCTCAACAGGATTATAGGGCAAGCTTTTTGGCTGAGTGGAGCCACTGCTTGACCCAAGAGATCTAGCCCCTATGATTCTCAAAATGGGCAGAGGTGGACATCTCCCTACCTGGGCAGGGTTGCTAGAGGAGGCTGTGTGCCTGGGCATGGAGACTAGCCACCTAGACTTAAGCAAGGTGTGCTTCCCACTGTGCTTCTGAAAAAGACCAGTTCAGCTTTGTGGATGGGCTGGAAACTCTGATTGGGCACCGCAGCTGGCATGAACACAGAGGTGCCACACAGATCCATATACTAGTCACTGTGGGCTCTGCCTTCTTTCTTTGTTTCTACTTGACCCCAGATGGTCTAGCCATGCCTTTACCCTTTTCTTTCCCCATGAGGTGAGACAGGTGGGCTTCCTGAAAAGAAAGCATCTCAAAATGCTAGAGAATCTGAATGACTGCCTCCATTTCTCTTTCCCTGTTGCAGAAACTGTAGGTCCTGGGTAATGCTCTTCAACTAGTGTTGTGCCAACTGGGGGAGGGGAGACCATGATTCTGACCCTTCTCACTCAATTTTCACTCAGGTGAAAATTTCACATGGTGTCTCAGGCTTGTTTCCAACATTGGGCTTTCGAAGAAGATGTTCTGGTTTATGGATAGTTGCTAGATAAACTTTCAAGGGGTGGAGGGACAAAGTGTGTGTAGCCTGAGAGTTTTTACTTCACCAAATCTTGCAGCCATCCTCACTATGATAAAAACACTGAACAGACTAGGTATAGAAGAAATTTCCCTCAACATAATAAAGGCTATATGTGACAAACCCACAACTAACATCATACTCAGTGGTTAAAAATGGAAAGCTTTTCCTCTACCATCAGAAACAAAATAGGAATGCTTCTTCTCACTACTTCTATTCAGCACAGTACTGGAAATCCTAGCCAGAACCATTAGGCAAGAAAAAGAACTAAAATACATTCAAATTAGAAAGGAAGCAAAAAAATGTTTGCAGATGAAATAATTCTTATTTTAACTTGATATAAAATAATCATGTGATATTTTTACAAATATTTATAATTGTATTGAGTGTAATATATTTGAAAAAACATAAAAATCCATTAATATTTAAAACAAAACGTGTTGGATGCTCTGGGGAATCAAGTCTCGTTGTCTTAAACTTTGTTCAAGTGGAATTTACAGCTAACATATGCCATCTGGTGGCATTAAAAGAACCTTCACTTACAAATTCATAACAGTTTCCATTTCTTAGTGTGCTGTACTTCTATTTATTCTTATGAATCTTTATATATATGCCACCCTAAAGGGAAAATTCAATTGAATTGAAATTCCATATTTTTATAGGCTTCTTACAGTGCATATTTTTATGCACAAAATGTCATCAGAAAAGTAATATTATGTTGTCATGAAATCATAATGTAATCTGTTTGTCTGAATTCCACACTCCCAACCACCAACATAACTGTTTAACTAGAAGATTATCAAACCTGATCCCCTTTTTTTCAAACCTGATCCCCCTTTTTCTCCTTTTCTACATGCTAATGTAAATATACCCTTACATTGATGCACTAAATACATTATCTTGGAAATGTTATATTAACAGATATCTAAAACTAGTTCAGTTTACATAGTTTAAACATGATTCAGGCTTCTGTTTTTATAAAGTATAATGTTAAAAAAAACTTTTGAGTTTCATTACATGGAACTTCTTGCCACATTTTTTTTTTTTTTTACAACCTCTAAATTGTTAATTGTCTAACATGTATCATACCATTGACTTAAGGCAACGGTAACAAGTCAATGGCAACAATAACGTTGCCATTCTTTGTGCCTCATGTTGGTGACTGAAAAATGCTGTGCTCTGTTGGCAGAATAGAAGCCTCCAGAAACCTGGTCCTACAGTCTGACACAAGAACCTAGTGCTAGGAGACATGAGGATTCTAGGCCTTCCCTTGCTATGATGAGGTGGCTCCCATCAGTGACTAACTACAACTAGAAAATTACCTCTGCATAGAAATAAGTAAGGTAGAAGTAGTAGTTAGAACACCAGATAAAGCAAGAGGAAAACGGCATTTCTAAATAAATTGTGCTATTCCCATAATCATTTCTAAAGACTGTGCTAAGGAAATTGTGAATTCCTTTTTTTTTTTTATGAGACAGAGTCTCGCTCTGCTGCCCAGGATGCAGAAGGGTGGCGCGATCTCAGCTGACTGCAACCGCTGCCTCCCCAGTTCAAGTGGTTCTCCTGCCTCAGCCTCCCGAGTAGCGGGATTACAGTGCTCACCACCATGCCCGGCTGGTTTTTTTGTATTTTTGTAGAGACGGGGTTTCGCCATGTTGCCCAGGCTGGTCTCTAACTCCTGGGCTCAATAATCGGCCTGCCTCTTCCTCCCAAAGTGCTGGGATTACAGGTGTGAGCCACCATGCCTGGCCTAAGTTTATTTTCATTAGAAATTATGACAATGGATAAGGCTTGGTGGCTCATGACTGTAATCCCAGCACTTTGGGAGGGCGAGTGGGCGGATCACAAGATCAGGAGATAGAAACCATCCTGGCTAACATGGTGAAAACTGATCTCTACTAAAAAAAAAAAAAAAAAAAAAAAGAATAGCTGGGCGTGGTGGCATGTCTTTGTGGTCCCAACTGCTCAGGAGGCTGAGGCAGGAGAATTGCTTGAACTCAGGAGGCAGAGGTTGCAGTGTGCTGAGATCGTGCCATGGCACTTCAGCCTGGGCAGCAGAGTGAGACTCTGTCTAGAAAGAAAGATGGACAGACAGAAAGAAAGAAAGAAAGACAAAAGAAAGAAACAAAGAAAGAAACAAAGAATGGAAGGAAGGAGAAAGAAAGCAAAAGAGAAAAGAAAGATAAGAGAGAAAGAAATTATGACAATGCATATTCATGCATCAATTTGGTTCTAATATCACTTAACATTTCCAAGTTACAAGTAGCATTTTATGTTGTATATCGTATTTGCTAAAATCTTGTTCCTGAGAGCTTAAGTTGACACCATATAAAAAGTAATTTGATCAAGAATATGGGTAACCATTAAGCAGTTATATATAAAAATGATTTATATAAGCATCATTGACAATGGCAAACATCTTAGAAACAACATTAACCTCCAACATTACATCTATTAGTGGAATATTTTCTCACTATCTAGAAGCATTCAGGGACACTTTAAAAAAGATATTAAGATTTTTATGGACTAGAAAAAGTAGTTTATAATGTAACATATAACATAATCTCTACTTGATAAAAAGAGTCTGAAAAGCTATACTTAAATATTTTTAGTGATTATAACTAAAAGATAAAATTACTGAAAAATATTTTTGTCTACATGTTCTTTTTTTCCCAGTTTTATACAATGGATATGTGGTATTAAATTGAAATCTATAAAATTTTTTGTTATATAGGTCAAAAAGTGTCACTTACTGGAAACTTCATAAAGTTTAATGTTTTATACCTAAATTTTTTAGCTAAAAATATCACCTCAATGGGAGTTTTCTTTTTGATAGATGAACAAAGAAGTGATATGTCAGAAATAAGAAATTAATATGTGAGAGACATTTTATCCAAAGCAGCAGGACTCATGTTTTAGGAGCTAGAGTATATTTCATTTCTGTTACAGACTGAATATTTGTGCCTCCCCAGAATTCATATGTTGAAACTCTCCTCTCAATGTGTTGATGTCAGGAGGTAGGGCCTTTGGATGATAATTAGTATTAGACGAGATCTTGAGGGCAGACACCTCATAAATGGTATTATGCCCACATTAGAGTCAAGAAAGAGCTTGATGTGCTCTGCTCTCCACCACATGAGGAACAACAAGGAGCTGGTAGTCTGCAACCCAGAAAAGGGTCCTTACCCTTAACCGTGCTGGCACCAAGACTGTCTTGTGAAGACTGTAGCATTTTCTGTTTTCTAAGCAGAAAACACTCTGTATGAGCAAGTCATCGTTCTATTTTGCCTGAACACCAGAAAACAAGTCAGTTTCTAATCCCTTATCACTGACAAATTCTATCCTTGACCAAACTTGGGTCAGGTTTCTCTGAACCTTCTTCTCCACTAGGTCTCAACTTCGGGCTCTGTCTTTGGTACACTTAGTCCAGTTTTAGCAAGAATTTTGCTGGGTCAGTTTAATGAATACTCCCCATTCTCCATATGTGATAAAATTGATCATCCCTATCATCTTAAATTTAATAATTTAATTTTTAGAGTTTTTATATATCTTTCACTATATTTCCATTAAAACAACTTTTCCAAAATCAGTGTTATCATCAAGGAAATGAGAGACGTAATAAGACTTATAGTACACGAACTTAAAGAAGTAATGTAACAAATTTGAATTACTATTTAAATTTGTTATTTGCTCTATTAAAATCTAAAGATGATATTAAAATGTAGTAATTTTAACTGTTTTTAATCAAATCAGATGATTCATATTTCTGCATGAAATGCTAACACATTAAAACAGAATTATTATTATAATATTCAAATGTAACTTTCCTTACATAATTCTTTGCTCTTTAATAAGTAGTACTAAGTTTTCACTTTTAGCACAAATCAAAGAATAACTGCTTTCACCTGCCATCATTTTTCTGATGGAATAAAATAGGAAGACATTAAAAGGTAACATTTATATATAGCAAAAGCATTATAAATAATCCAAACAGTATTAAATTCAATAATTATAAAGGTTGTTTTTAATGAAATATAAAATAGAAATGCTTTTTTTTTTTTACAGATTCTTGTGCCAAATTAAATATTACTAAAGCAAATATATAATAAATTGCTGTCTTCAAAGAGGAGACCAGAGCCTCATCTACTTAGCCTCTAAGGCATCTTTTAAAATATTCCAGAACTCACTGTAACAGAACTTGCCCCTTAATGAACATTGCTTTTGTCAGCTTTGAGGAAGTTATGTGCTTGAAAATGAGCTTTGAAAAACACTAAAAATTTCCTCCTGGCCAGGCGCAGTGGCTCATGCCTGTAACCTCAGCCCTTGGGGAATGAGAAGCAGGTGAATCACCTGAGGTCAGGAGTTTGAGAGCAGCCTGGACAACATGGTGAAAACGCTGTCTACTAAAACTACAAAAGTTAGCCGGGCATAGTGGCAGATGTCTGTAATCCCATCTACTTGGTAAGCTAAGGCAGGAGAATTGCTTGAACTGCTTGAACCCGGGAGGTGGAGGTTGCAGTGAGCTAAGATCGTGCCACTGTGCTCCATTCTGGGTGACACAGCGAGACTCCGTCTCAAAAACAGAAAAAAAAAAAAAAAAAAAGGCTTTCTCCTTTGGTTCACTTTAGTATCTCAAAGCCCCCAAATTAGTTGATCATTTGAATTAACTCATTGAAGGCTTCTGTTATCATATCTCTTAGAAATTTAAGAATTTTGGAGAGGCTCTTGATGGGGACCTACCACTATGCATATTTGGGTCTCAAGTAGAATTCACTTTAGTTCACAACTCATTGGTTCATAAAAACCTATTAACATTGGTCCGTACTGGGCCTTTTTTTTATTTTATATTTCATTTCCTCCCATTGCTCATGCTTTCTCTTCTTCCTGCAATAGGGGCTCATTATAATGTTATTGATATAGGTACTTACACTGAAAAATAAACAGTGATGTTTTGTGTGTATATTTCAATTTCCATAAATGAAATTATGTTATACATCGTATTCTATTGCTATTTTCAGACGCAAAATAATTCCCTTAAGAGCCATCCATATTGCTTTATGTATACCCACACTGATGCTTTTAATATTGCAGCTATATAATATTCTTTCTTATGGATTTACCAAATTGTATTCATAATTGCCTAGTAATAGACAGCAACAGATCCTGTAGTTAACACACACCATACTGAATAAAGTGTCTATAAATATCTTTTAATGCATATATCCAAGAATTTCTCTTGTGAAAGCTTTTTTAGAAGAGATATTATACAACCATGGGATATATACAACTTTAGTTCAAGACTGAACTCTAGAATGTTCCCAAGTTTACACTTCTATGACACACCCTCATAAACATTGGCTTAACCAGTATGGTATTCTTTGCTTATATTTCAAGTGATATTTCATTATTTCTTTACTTGCATTTTTCTCATTACCAGTGAAGTTGAGCCTCTCTAAGCATATTTCTTGGCAATTCTTATTTTCTCTTCCATGAAAAATAGATTTATATATTTATGCATATTTTTCCAATTAGGTTTTTAAATTTTTATATTGATTTTCAGTATGTCACCTTATATTCTAGATACCCATGTCGAATTAAC
The DNA here is from genome assembly GCF_001604975.1 of Cebus imitator. NCBI lineage: Eukaryota > Metazoa > Chordata > Mammalia > Primates > Cebidae > Cebus > Cebus imitator. The sequence goes on from NW_016107341.1 coordinate 5,638,884, forward strand.
TCGATTCTGGCAAATCCACAGTCTTTGCACATCTGCACTTTTCTTTTTCTTTTCTTTCTTTTTTTTTTTTTTTCTTGAGACAGAGTCACACTCTGTTGCCCAGGCTGGAGTGCAGGAACACAGTCTTGGCTCACTGCAACCTCCGCCTCCCAGGTTCAAGCGATTCTCATGCCTCAGCCTCCCAGGTAGCTGGGATTACAGGAACAGACCACCACACCCTACTAATTTTTTTTTTCTTTAGTAGAAACAAGGCCATGTTGGCCAGGTTGGTCTCAAAACCCTGGCCTCAAGCAATCTGCCCACCTCGGCCTCCCAAAGTGCTGGGATTATAGACGTGAGCCACTGAGACTGAGCTGGTTTGTGGTTTCTGACATGTTTTAAAAGTACTTCCTCTTTTATTTATTTTACTTATAGTTTCTCTCTCATTTGATTTTGAACAATTTTGGAATAACTTTCTCAAAGGTAAGAGGTAAAGAAGCAAATTTATTTGTCATCATATTGTTAATCAGTTTTCCCAAAGTCATTTTACCTACTGAATTTGATTTTTTATGCCACACATACTGTACACTAAGCTTCCATTTTTACTGCTGGTGCAGGGTCCAGCACCCCAGCACAACTTGATGGTTGTGCTTCTGGGCACATAGACGCTGGTGTTATCCTATCACCCAGTCACCCCATACCTACTCTTATCTCCCCTAATCCTTTTAATGGGTTGCTTGAAGATAGCAGTGGCTCAAAAAGCCTGTCTTAGTTGTTCTGAAGGAGAGGTTCCCTCTGAAAATCTTATCAACAATACTGACAGAAGAGAGAAAACTCACGGCTTTTAAAAAATCTCCGTAAATCATTTTGCCCTGCAGTCCTCCGTCAATGAATCAGTGATGTGGTGTACTTTACTTCTTGAAAGGTCTACTTAATTTTCCAGGACAAGGAATACTATGGTAGAACAAAAAAGCAACTGTTCAACTATGATTTTCAAGTTAGGTTTCTAAAAACAGTAGATTTGAACTTGTATTTTTTTTTTTTTTTTTAAGATACAAGTGTTACACCTGGAAACAATAAGGTTCATACTGTAATGCCTTAGAAGAAGGGATACAGAATATGATATAAATCTCAGCACATGGAGAGCTGTGCAACGACCTTAAGCCTGACTTGTTGATCTTTGCTGTCATCGTCAGTAATTATAGCAAGCAATAGATGGGCCAAAGAGCCAGCCCCCTCCTGAAGACATTCCACCACGAATCTCCCCGATATACAAATATTACCTTAAGTGGCACTGGTTATTGCAGTTCAGGATTTGTTGTTAAACTTGACTTGGATCAGAAAACATTGATTTAGGTAAGTAAATAGGCAGAATCACTGAGGAGTTTCAGTCTTGATGATCTTACATGGTGTTATCCAAGGCCAATTGGGCCTCAGGAGAAACATATGGATTTGTGGCATTCAGATTAAGATAAGTTTGCATAGATCCATATGTTTGTATATATATAATGAGGTTCCATGTTCCAGAGCTGCTATTAGGGCATCAAGAACAGCAGAGTGGTAAAGGACAGACCATATGCACATGAGTTTTTCTGTTTTAATAGCATAGGATGGCCTGGACAAACACAGCAGTGAGTCAGATTCTCAAGTGTAGTTGCCTCCTGATTAAAGTAGATCATATGATTATTTTACCAGACTGTGGTTCTAGACCTGTGGGGAAAAGGGACCATTAATTGTTCTGCTCTTTCCTGAATCTCCTGGAGCTGAGGTGTTCTCTATGTGCCAGGGTTTTTCTTCAACCACTACTAAAAAATCCACATGTCCCATTTCGATGACTATATGTTCAGCTTTTCTCTGATCATCCCCTATTCTCACCCAGATCTTCATCTAGAAGGGTGAGGCACATACAGGACAAGGTGTTATATCTATTATATTTCCCATCTTGGCCTGCATGGGCCACTGAAGGGAGACTCAATGCAGGAAGATGAGGTTGCTCAAGAAAGTGGTTATAATATTTATCTTGTTCTAATAATCAAAATAGCTCAATTAGAATTAAGTTTGAGTGTTCAAACCCCTTTTTGGCTCAGCTGCCACCCAGAGATGTACCAACCCTAAGTGGTTGTCAAGGGAATAAAGAAGGCATCAAATCAAAGTACTGTCTGGGCAGAACCTGAGTCTTTAAAATAGGTCTATATAACTATCCACCTCATTTGTCTTGATCATTACTCAGGAAATGGCTGAGGAGATGATCCGTTTAAAATGATGACTGTATCTTATGCCCAAACTGCCTAAGTATATGGACTAGTAGGGGAAGAGGGAGATAGAATCAGAAACTTTTGAACTGAATTTTGAGGAGGCTGTTTCCACACTTGGTAATACCAGATGTCTATTGAAAATAGGGAATGTGGACAATCTATGACATTTCTTGATCACTAGTCCATTGTTAAATGGCTTTTGTGATAAGACACTATTTTCTGACTGCAAATGGCCCAGAAAACTGAAAAGGTGACCCATATTAGTTTCAAGGGCCAGAATAGTGTGGCTAGAGTTGGCCAGTTGGACTAGAAGAGCAATAATGTAACTTAATAAAGTGTCAAAAGTGATGAGTGAGGCATCATTGATAACCCTGAGAGGAGGTGAAAAGTCCAATGTAATCAACCTGTCAGGAGCCGGTGGGGTCACAGTAGGCTCTACTACCTGTGGCCTTCTTTACTGCTGGACAAATGGCTATCTTTCAGCAGGTGTCAAAAGTCTGATAAGCAACAAGTAGCCTTTATATTAGAAACATAGTCTTTTTGTCCCCAGTCTCTAATGTTGGATGAAATGTCATGTGTAGTTCAATGCTGCAGCTAGTTGGCAGTCATAGTAATGTAGGCAGTGCAGGTTTGATTAACAGTTGGATTCCAGCTGGTCTTATCAGAGAACAGGTTATTAGCATGGGTATTTATTTAAGCAATTCAAACATCTGATAGGCAGCTGTGGTTCATTGCCACAGTTCACCAGTTTTCCAAGTGGCAGTGCAGATGGGTATGCTATTGTCAATTTTCAAAGAGACAGTCAAAATCAAACATATCTAGTCTTTAAAAGTATTATCTAGGGCAAGGGTGAGGTGATGGCTTTCAATTCAGCCCATCATTCTGACACTTACTGCATTTTGTCTTCCAGAGTTACTATTGTGGAGTTATTATTATTAAGACTAGGGCTGCCACCCAGTGGACACCATCAGCTTTTAACTCAGCTGAATCATCAAGGAATCAGGTCTAAGCCTTTAGAGGAACCTCTGTAAATCAAGGGCTCCCTTGAGCTTGCAACTTTGATTCAGACAGCAGAATGAGAAATGAAATTTCCCCTAAAAGGATAGGTGCGACCACTTCATGTAAAACCGAGATGCCACCAGGGCCAGGCCAGCTATATCATTTCCATTTGATTAGCAAGGCTTACTGGTCTCTTTTCTTGTCAGTCATAGAGTCTGATTGATCCACCCTAATATGGGTGGACTCAAAACCTCCAGCAGCAGGACAAAACTCTTCCATCTAGAAGGAATTTCCGTGCTTCCAGCAGGTGGCGCCCTTGTACTGGCAAATTGCCACTCCTAGTGTTCCCACCGCAACTATCAGCTAAAAGATCACTAAAGCTGTGACTTTCCTCGTCTTCTCCCTCTTGGAGTCTATATTGGTTTTGCTGGACTACAGAGGGGGAGACAGGATTGACCACTCTACGTTGCACATTACCTGCATAGAAAAATTAACTCTAGACTTGGTGAGCACTTGCAGTACAAGCCCATAGCACATTAATTCCAATTATCCAACAAACAGTGGAAAAGACAAGAGTACATTGAAAAGCCCAAAAGACTGCCCCCCGCTCAATGAGGTGGCTTTAATTTTCCTTTTCCACTGCAATTTGCCCAAATCTATTAGTTGAGTCCAAGTACATTTTTCTTCCTCAAGCGCATAAACCGAAGTGTTTAACTATACTGGTCAAACCAAGTGTTTAACTATAGTGTTTAACTAATACAGACCACGCGTTTAACTATACTTGTCAGGGGCAATAGCCACAGCCACGAGGGGATTATACTATTCTCTAACAGAAAAGTACAGGAATCAGGGAAGTAAAGCCATGAGGGACTAAGGTGTGGGAAGAGGTCACTGAGGAAATTATTTTTCTCTCTCTGTCCTGAAGGAAATACAAATGTTTTCCCCTGAAATATTGAGGATTGTTAAGTTAAAAACATCAAGGACACAAGGACGCACTCTGCCTCAACCTCTGCTTGCCAGATGGTCAGACATCAATCCTTCCTTACTGGAGACAGCACTTGTTTATCAGGCCAGTGAAGGCACCAGCAGGCACCAGAAAAATCTGAAAACAGATTTACTATCTTGCCACATTTTTTCATTTTTTGAAAGACTACAACTGCTTTTTTTTTTTTTTTTTTTTTTCACTCTATAGGATTTATGCCTTTTTGTTGAAATACTATTTAATCAAGGCCCAACCCAGTGCTTTGAGAGATAAATACTTTTGAACTGAGGCTTCTCCACAGGATGGGTGCAGCATTTGTTAATAATCTGCTTGCTTTTCATTTGTCAATTTGATGTTTGTTTTCAGGAGGGTGTCTCAGCTAAGAATCTAAAAAGGTGAAAAAAAGAGATGATGTTTTCTTCCCTACAGTCCCTAGCTTCACGTTAGGCATTTTCTCAAGTGCATCTCCAGACTTGAGTCTGGGGACCCTTTTCTGCCACTCCACCTTCCTCTCTTTATGGTTACTCCCTAAAGTTCTTGGTGCTATGGCCACCTCTGTGTTTAGCACACCCTCTCAAGGAACCCAACTATAATAGTGACTTGTGTGCGTGTGTTCAACATAGCTATAAAATTGTGCTTCTCCTTCCCAATGTTCCTTGGCATGCTCAGCCTTTTTTCCCAAAGCAGGAGAGGTCAGTATGAAGGAGAGAGAGGGACAGGTAAAGATGCATGGAAGAGGAAAGCACCTTTGCTCCAGACTGGACTAGACTTTGCATTTATTACAGTTTTCAGGAACTGTACCCTTGGTCTCCAGGCTTAACAGTCTTTTAATATTTTCTGTGCATTTGAAGTTCTAAGTTCAACTTGTTGAAACATTTTATTTAGCTATACTGGTCCACTTACTTCCCTGTTGTCCTGAAAACATCCTTCTTCCTCCTGCCTGGAAAGCATGAGCCATTTAAGTGACATTTCAATCCCATTTGTTGCTTTTCAGATTCATTCACAGATATAAGAGCAGGAGGCCTTACTAGTTTTCCTCACCCACCTCTTAGGCAAAAGCATTTGCTAACTGATTCTAGGGAGTCTTACAGCTTCAAACCTAGTCCAGGTCAGCTCTTGTCTTTCCCCTGCCAGAAAGTTCTGTCTGTGCCAACATTTAATCCTTGTCAAAAAGATTTATAATGATTATGTTACTAAGTGGAGTAATATATTTCAGGTAATCTACCTTAACACTATTATAGAATAAGTATTAAATGTATTATATGGTTTTTTGGTGCACTTGCGAATTGTTTGAAAAGTGACATATAAATAAATGCATAGCTCCCAAAGAAATTTGAAAATAAGATCAATATTTATTGTCAAAAAATTTGGTTAGAAATTACACATAAAGAGAAAAATTTGAAACAGACTTAAATAACCAGTAGGGAAATGAATTTTAAGATAAAGGCTTACATAGGAGTAGAATGGTTTTTATCATGGAGAAGGTGCTTTATGGAAATAGTCTACATTTTAAGTAGGAAAAAGCAGAATAAAAACTGCATACACAATATGATTTGTATTAAAAAAAAATAGATACCTAGATAAAAGCAAAACAAGAACTATACCAAAATTTTTTAAATTATTACCTCTTGGCAGTGGGAGTTTACAGAGATTTCTTGGGTTGCCTTATGCTTTCCAAATATTCCAACAACATGATGTAATCCATACCATATTTAATTATGTATCATCATATAATTATTTTTATAAATTTTAGTGAGATTTAAAAAAAATTAACTTTAAAGATAAAATTATTTTTAAAGTACCACTTAAATGTTAAAATAATTAAAAATATATTTTGGAACGTTATTCTGAAAGATCAAATACTTTAATAGATATTCAAAAAGTTGAAAAATAAGAGTTGAAATACGCTTCCAAGAGCCTGACAACTAAATTTAATATTGTGTGCTGGATGGAATTCTGGGACAGAAAATAGACATTAGGTAGAAAGAAAGGAAATCTGAATGAAGTGTGGACTTCATTTATTACAATGTTTTAATATTGGTTTATTAGTTGTGGACAATATAGTTGTGACTAATGATAATAAAAGTTGCTAAAGACAGGAAAAATTGGGCATGGAGTATTTGGGAAATCTTGGTGCTGTCTTTACAACTTTTCTTTTTTAATTTTAAGTTCCAGGGTACATGTGCAGGATGTACAGGTTTGTTACATAGGTAAATGTGTGCCTTGGTGGTTTACTGCATCTGTCAACCCATCACCTATTAGTCAAAACTATTAGTAAACGGCCCATTCATTAAAAAAAAAATGCTTCCAAGGGGTCTTAGGACACCTTGTACACCATTTTGTGCTGCTATAACAGGGTACAAAAGACTGTGTAAATTGCAAAACAAACAAACAACAACCAAAAAAACAGGCATTTATTCTCTCACAATCCTGAAGTCCAGGAAGTCCAATATCAAGCCAGCAGCATGTGATGAGGTCCTTCTAGCTGCATTCTCACATGGTGGAAGATAGAAGAGCAAGAAAAGAACTTTGTGCCCTCCCCATGGCAGAAAAACAGAAGAGGGAAAACTCATTTTCACAAGCTCTTTTTGAGATAGGAATAGCACTGGATAGTCTCAGGAGGATTGAAAAACCCAAGCAGCAGCACAAACAAGAACAAGGCAGAGAAACCACAGAATAACAGAAAACTGAAAGTAGGAGAGAGAAAACAGCTAAAATCCCAGTCAGGGTGACATGTCCATGAGTCTTCCAAGCAAACCCAAATAAGGGAGAAAGGAGTTAGTAACCAGGGGTCCTTGAAATCACCTCTTTTTCCAAAATACCTTATGATTATTCTGCCCCCTAATTAAAGAGACACTCATAAAGCAGGAATGCTGGGTGGTCACAGGAGAAGTAGGAAAATACTAGGCAGCAATTTCACATAGCAAGATAGGAGCTATTGAAAACAGCTATAAGGACAAGGATGGGTCTGGGCTGAAAAGACCCTAACAAACAGGATAGGGGCCAAGCAGCTGAGACTGGCTGGGTCCAATATGGCATTGGATTTGACCCATGCCCTACCCCAAACCTAATTGTACACTCATTACCATACTAAATCACACACCCACCATGACAGATCTGGGCATGCCCATATTTAGTATAAAAATGGGTGGCATCTAAATTCTAAAAAGTATCTACCCTTTTTCCTACAAAAGCTCATGATTGTTCCATCCCCTAATTAGAAAAGCCCATAAAATTAGAAACTCAAACTCCATTGTACACAACTCATTCTCATGAACACTTTCACACTTCTCTCTTAACTCTACACTTTCACTTGGCAATAAAAGCTTCTTGCCTTTTGCTTCCTTCTGACTGGTCCCTGCATTCTTTCTTGTGATGGTGTCAAGAATCTGGACACTGGATGGGTTTAGGGTGTCTGCATCTGGAGACCCACCTAAGCCCTCCAGCCGCATCTCTACCATGGCATTCATGAGAGTGGAGCCCTCATGACTTAAACGCCTCCCATTAGTCCTCACCTCTCAAAACTGTTATATTGGGGATTAAATTTCCAACATATGAATCTCGAAGTACACAAGGTAAGTCTCAACATTCATAAGTACTGTAAATGGATTAATTTTGAAAAAGTAATGGATGCATGTGGCATATAATTACAAAAGTATAAAGAAATATCTCTGTCGCCTATACAAATACACTAATTTTCTTCTTATTTATGTGTAGCTACTTGACTTGCACTAAAGCTCTGAGAATTAAGAATCATTTCAAAAAGGAAAAAAGCTAAATTCTTGTGCCTACTCACCAGAGAGCCTTCTGAACAATAAGAAGCAGTTTGATTAAAAAATCAAAGTGTGGGTATGAGCAGATTCATCTAAGCTGTAGTTGCGGGATCTTAAACTAATCGTACTACTAAGCCTCTCCAGAAGACAAGAAAATGGAAATTAACTAGCATGTCACTAACCCAGGATACTATAATAAAATACTGATGTTTTAAATATGCTAAATATCTTAGCAAGCAATTCTTTGCTTGATCTCCAAATTTGCTGGTGCAGAGGACTTGTGGGCTCCATACAACCATATCTACTGTTGAGTTTTTGGTGCTCTCCTGTGATTACTCACCTTTTAAAGATTATATTGGCCAATGTAGAAGGACAAGAAAAACAAATGTGAAGGATGGCTAATTATACTGAGTTAACAGCAGCAATAGTGATGTGGCCTCCTTAAACTAAATACTGTAACTGTCTGTAGATGCTTCATTTGATGACTGCAGAGCTCATGCCTATGGAAACTGTTGAAGGAAGCTCTGAAGTGGATAAGGTAGCAAGCATTTGGAAGACTGAATGTGAAAACAGAGATGCCATTATACAGGGAGGGAGCATGTACGAGAAAAGATTAGGACTTACTAAGTAGTGATCAGTTATCAGCACCAAGCAGATTCAGCTAATGAGTGTCTTCAACCACTAAAATGAGATTCATCATTTAAGAATTCTACTGGGTAATCACAGAAGACTATCAACAATTGAGATTTGGGAGCTAAACATAAGCTTATTCAGAAGCAGTGTGGACTGCATTAAAATTTGATTCTATCTAATAATGCTATGATATGTGAAAAGTCTCATTTGACTTCCTTTTTTGTTTTGAGCTGTGTGTCTATGTTTGTGTGTGTGTGTGTCTGTGTGTCTGTGTCTGTGTGTCTTAAGCATCTACAATATAAATAAAAGAATCATAATACACATCATCCCCAGAATCTGTTGTTCCTAGCATACTCTGCAGTAGTTTAGTAGAATTACTGATACAGAATAGTTTATCCATGATACTCAGAATGTAATTTCTGTTTCTCTGCTAGGTAGCAAAAAATCAGTTGAATGTCCAAAATATATGGTAGTATATTTTGCTTGTTTAAAAGAGAATGATGTATACCATTTTCTGAAATTTTCTCATTTTTGTTTCACTCAATTTCTAATGATTTCTAGTGATTTTTTGCTAGAAAAATTGGTTTCAAAAGGTTAATTGAGTCAATTGCATAGCCTTAAATATTATTTTAGTGTTTTGATTTTTCTCATGTTTTTATTTAAATGTCTAAAACAATGCTTCTGTAAAGCAACCATGTGAATGGGGCTTGCAGACCTCCAACACTAGGAGCATGACTAACCTAGGGCGTAACATCTTTACTCTGAAAATCATTGTGAGTATGGATGCACTGTTCACAGCCAATGACTGAAGGCAGCAGGATCCTAAGAGAGGTCCAGGCTTGGGAAACGAGGAACTCCATGGACCAGCGGGATGCCTCATGGCCTCCCCAAGGCCTTGCTGAACTTGCCTACAACTGTACAACCTTTTACCTTATGGTCCAGTGAAAGACAAGATTATTTTTTTCTTCAATTTCTGCTTGGCGCCAATTAATATTTACTGATATGATTAACATACTTGGTGTAGTTCTGGCATCAGATTTTATGTAATGCTTTCTGTTTTCACTTTTTCTCCTTAATCTTTTATCATCCTTATATGTGTGTTTTGATAACTGAAAGGTTTGTATATTCATTTCAGTAGTAACTTTTATAGCTATTCTCATTTTTCATCCTACATTTTACATTCAGGTTTGTGGCTTGTCTCTACCATTTACTAGCTCTGCAGTCTTTGTCAGGTAGATTATTTGATCCATTTAGACGTTAGTTTTCTCAATGAAACATGGAAATGAAGATATCTTCACTTATTGGTTAATAAGAAAACTAAGTAGCAACAGATATGACATACATGCTAAATTAAAGGACACTTGTTAATTGTTTTTTCCTTCTGCTCATGTAAGATTTAGAGGATAATCAAAGTATTCTATACCAAATGTAAGTTTGAAAAATGAACTAAACATAATTTGAATCTGTTACAAATTACAAGCAGGTATAAGAAAGCAAAATATTTTTTATCTTAGAAGATTTCTTCTTACCTGAATATCTTTGAGCTGTATTGAGCACATCTTTATCTGATTAATTGTAACATTTAAAGAATCTTGGAATTGGAGAAATGTGCAAAATGAACTAAATATGACTAAGATCTCAGGCATTTATTTTTCTAAATGATCTCACAAATGCTTTGTAAGGCAGGTCTGCATGGTTCAGGTCTACCTGAGCCCTTTTTCTGCTGAGGTCTTTTCTTCTGCCCAAATAAGCATGTCTAACTGTGTGCAGCTAGTGAAGTTATATTCAAGCAGCTTTCCATCCACTCAGTGTGTTGAGGAAACTTCCTTACATGATCTAACTTCAAACAATCTTCTGCTCTATAACAGAAGGCTGTTAATGTTGATGAGATGGCTTATTAACACAGTGCAGCCACATCTGGCCATCAGGTGCTCAAATTCTACTTCCTCTTTCTGTCCTTATCTGCCAGGGCCACACTGTCTATACTCCCAGAAAAGACAATCTCTATCCTTGCAGCTGTCAGATTAGAGCCCTTCAATGAAACATTGTATTAAGAAGAGGAAGGAAATTAAATGTTAAGTCTAATTTAAATGCTCTGGCATTTGCAAACATATCATTACATTACATTCTAATAAAACATCTGCAATAGTTTAATGAGCTTGAAGGACACCTCCACTGAGCATGATGTTCTGTGTTGAAATAGTCTCAAAAAAGGGTGTTTATCTCTGCCTTTTTCTGGCTGCTTTCTCCTCTCTGTTTCCCTGCCCTATAATTTCTAGCCACATTGACCTCCACTCTGGGTGTCTCTTCAACCCAGATCACCAGGTTTTGTTTAGGATCCACTTGTCTATACCATGGATAGAAGTTCTAGACAGTGAGCTGTGGCAGTCACAGGGCTGACCTTGTTCCCCTTCTCTGAGGGGTCACTGTTCTGTGTTGTCTGGTTTCCAATGTGTCAGACAACAATTAGATTGTATATTTCACCTCATTCTTTTAGTTTTTTCAAGATAGGTGTGCAACACCAGTCCTGGCCACTCCTTCGTGGAGAAAAGTGAATTGAGAATTGACATGTTTTTAACTGTAGCAATTTCCTAACATGAGGATTATACATACAGAACAGACTGTAAATGTTACAAGCCCAGATTATGTATAAATTACATAAATAAGAAAAAAAGGAAAGAAGGTAGAAGTGGAATGAGGTAATTTCTCTGACATTTTATCGCAAAGGTTAAACATCAATTAAGTCCTATATAAGACAATTGAATTTATAAAGGTGACCAAGAAATCAACATAATTAAGTAAAATTGGAATGTTCAGAGAGGGAAGAGGTGGAGGGGAAAGACCATATATTAGTTTCATAATTGTTTATGGTGAAGATGCAATCAATAGTTTATAAATAAATAGAAAAAATAATAAAAACCAAGTACTTATATATTGGGAAATGTAACGTGCTGACCTAAACATAAATTCCAAAATATCTGTGTATGAACAAAGTATACAAAAGAGATTATAAGAGAAAGAAGACATGGATGGCACAGGTGGAGGGAGGGATTGCATGGTGGGACACATTCTGAAGAGTGAGGTAGCCTCTGTGGGAAGGACAGAGCCCATCCTGGCTACCACGCCTGCTTGAGGAGGGGCTGGTGATAACAGGGAAGGTCTGGAAGCCCTGAATTGGAGATGTATATAGGGACATGGTAAAGAGTTAAACCTTCCCTGGACAAGAGACTGAGCCTCAGAAAAGTCAATGAACATGCCCAAGTGATATCAAAGATTCAAATTCAGGTCTACTTCCTCCAATGAACTTGTTCTTTCGGCCGTAGCATATCATCTGCCAACATGAAAGATGTCATGCCTTACACATACGTAATATCCTGTGTATAACAATGCATTATTTCATTCCCTCCCGACCATCACTCTGAAAATTGATGTTGGACAATCCCTGAAGGAAGGAGAGGTGTTAATAAAATAGAATAAAAGAATTAAAAAAAATAGCAGAAACAGACCTTAAATTTCCAACATCTAGCATTTTTTTTTCATTTTCATGCCCCAGTCGATTTAGATATAATTTCTCCATTTGCCCCTTCAATAACCTACAAATTGTACTAGCTGCCTCTAGAAATCCTACTCCCAATAATATTACACACACATAATCTGTTACAGCATCTAAAAGTTTTGAGTGTAATTTTTTTCACATACACATGAACTAACTCCTTGGTTAGATATGTAGGACTTATCAGATACACATTGTCACTTCATTTCTCTCTTTTTCTCCCTGCTTTTTTACATGAACACGATGCTTCAGATGCTCTAAATTACTTAAATCAAATTATACTTTGTATGTCCATTGTCCATTGTCCATCTCTTGCTTAATCAATTCTCTTTTCTTGGCCTGTTTTCTACTATTTTTGTCTCTGAGGCTATTGTTGATTCTCAAGATATAAAGAATTCCTGGCCGGGCACAGTGGCTCATGCCTGTAGTCCCAACACTTCGAGAGGCTGAGGCAGGCAGATCTCTTGAGAACATGAGTTGGAGATCAGCCTAGGCAACATGGTGAAGCCCTATCTCTACAAAAAATACTAATATTAGCCAGGCGTGGTGGTGCATGCCTGTGGTCCCAGCTACTCCAAAAGCTGAGGCTGCAGTGAGCCATGGTCATACCACTGTACTCCAGCCTGGGTGACAGAACAAGACCCTGTCTTAAAAAAAAAAATCCTTCTTAATTCTTGGAGCTACTCTTCTCATTGGGAAACCATAGCATAATATAAAATTCAAAAGGAACAATACGTAGTGACTTAGAAAAGAATGTGTACATATACTTATGTATGCATATATATTCATGAAATACATAGATTTCATCTATATGTAAATCTATAATGTATAATGAAATATATAAATATTTTATCAATGACAATATATAATAGATATAATCTTAATTAAAATATTGTATTTTACATTTGAGAAGCCTCTGATGACTACCAATTTCCTTGATTTACCTTATTTTTTAAGAATATTTAAACATACATTACTACATTGGTATTAAACTTTCTATGAAATATTTAGTAGAGTTAGGACTTTTTTTCACCCCACCCCAAATGGGAATTTTATTAAATCATAGTGTTTATAAAAAGTATTAATAATATGCAATAATAAGACAAAGCAGCAGATGGAGCTATACAACTTATTAGTATTCATCACTCTTTCTTCTCTAGGTACTTTCTACTGCTGCCTTTGAAGTAATTGAGGTTTTCTCATTCTCTGAAACTTCAACTTACATAAGTGTATTATACATGCAACATAGGAGTCTGTCATTTCCAAATTAATGGATAGATTATATTGAATTTTTTTTAAAAAAACATTATTTATTAGTAAACAGATAATTAGTAATTACATATATTTTATTAAAAATGACACTTGTCACAGCACAGTAAGGACAGCTTTATTCAGGGCCTATGCTATAGTTACAGGGATAGCTGCAATGGGATTTTGTAGTGGGGGAGAAGAGATTGGGCTCAACTCTAGATACACTATGGACAAGTTGGAATGTATGGCCAAAGAGCTGCATGGGAGCCAGTGAAAGGAAAATTTCTAAGAGGAAATATCAGGGGTAAGGGGGATTCATGATAAACTGATCTAACAGGATTCTTGCTGATGGCAAGCCAAGGTGATTGAAGCTTACCTGGAGAATGGTGGAGGATGAGGAATCTGATTAAACATTGAGGATGATCAGATATTAAAGGCAGGGGCTTCTTGATAAAATGATTTAACAGGGTTCTTGCTAAAACTGGATTTTACATGGAAGTAAGTGCACATATGGAGCTAAAAAAAGTTCTAGAAGCCTGACTAAAGTTTGGTCAAGCAAAGAATCTTTATCAATTTCAACAACATTTATGTCTTAATGATGTTAGTATACTATTTTGTACCTTTTTAAAATGAAACACATTAGAAAATATCCAATGGTTGTTTTACTATTATTTTTTAAAGCCACACCTAGTATTTAACTGACTAGGTATCACTCAAGAGAAAGTCAATCCATATATCATGAATATCATATACTCAGCTCATATCCCAATTTATCTCCAACAATTCATTCTTGAAGCCTTCTTTGACTTACCACAGTTTCTTTATCCACTCATTCACTGATGGGCATTTGGGTTGGTTACATGATTTTGCAATTGTGAATTGTACTGCTATAAACATGAGTGTGCAGTGTGCAAGTATCTTTTTGTATGATGACTTATTTTCCTCTAGGTAGATACCCAGTAGTGTGATTGCTGGATCAAATAGTAGTTCTACTTTTAGTTCTTTAAGCAATCACCACACTGTTTTCCATAGTGGTTGTTCTAGTTTGCATTCCCATCAGCAGTGTAGAAGTGTTCGCTGTTCACTACATCCATGCCAACATCTACTGTGTTTTGATTTTTTGATTATTGCCATTCTTGCAGGAGTAAGGTGGTATTGCATTGTGGTTTTGATTTGCATTTCCCTGATCACAAGTGATGTTGAGCATTTTTTCATATGTTTGTTGGCCATTTGTATATGTTCTTATGAGAATAGTCTATTCATGACCTTAGCCCACTTTTTGATGGGATTGTTTGTTTTTGTTCTTACTCATTTATTTGAGTTCATTGTATATTCTGGATATTAGTGTTTTGTCAGATATATAGATTGTGAAGATTTTCTGCCATTCTGTGGGTTGTCTGTTTACTCTGTTGACTGTTCCTTTTGCCATTCAAAAGCTCTTTAGTTTAATTAGGTCCCAGCTGTTTATCTTTGCTTTTCTTGAATTTGCTTTTGGGTTCTTGGTCATGAAATGCGTGCCTAAGCAATGTCTAGAAATTTTTTCCAATGTTATCATCTAGAATTTTTATAGTTTCAGGCCTTAGGTTTACAAGTCCTTAATCCATCTTGAGTTGATTTTTGTATAAGGTGAGAGATGAGGATCCAGTTTCATACTCCTCCATGTGGCTAGCCACTTATCCCAGCACCATTTGTTGAAAAAGGTGTCCTTGACCCACTTTATGTTTTTGTTTACTTTGTCAAAGATTAGTTGGCTCTAAGTATTTGGGTTTATTTCTATGTTCTCTATTCTGTTCCATTGGTCTATGTGCCTACTTTTATACCGGTACCATGCTGTTTTGGTGACTATAGTAAAAAAACTTGCATAGTTTGAAATCAGGCAGTGTGATGCCTCCAGATTAGTTCATTTTGCTTAGTCTTGCATTGGCTATGAGGGATATTTTTTGGTTCTATATGAATTTTAGAATTTTTTTTTCTAATTCTGTGAAGAATGATGGTGGTATTCTGATGGGGATTGCATTGAATTTGTACATTGCTTTTGGAAGTATGGTCATTTTCACAATATTGATTTTACCATCCACGAGCATGGGATGTGTTTCCACTTGTTCATATCATCTGTGATTTCTTTCAGCAGTGTTTTGTAATTTTCCTTGTAGAGGTCTTTCAACTCCTTGGTTAGGTATGTTCCTAAGTATTTTATATTTTTATGCAGCTATTTAAAAAGGGGTAGAGTTCTTGATTTGATTCTCTGCTTGGTTGCTTTTGATGTATAGAAGAGCTACTGATTTGTGTGCATTAATCCTGTATCTGGAAACCTTGATGATTTCTTCTATTAGTTCTAGGAACTTTCTGGAGAAGTTCTTAGAGTTTTCAAGGTAAACAATCATATTGTCAGCAAACACTGACAGTTTGATTTTCTCTTTACTGATTTGGATGCCCTTTATTTCATTCTCTTGTCTGATTGCTCTGACTAGGACTTCCAGTACTATGTTGAAGAGGAGTGGTGACAGTGGGCATCCTTGTCTTGTTCCAGTTCTCAGAGGAAATGCTTTCAACCTTTCCCATTCAGTATTATGTTGGCTGTGGGTTTGTCATAGATGGCTTGATTACATTAAAATATATCTCTTGTATGCCAATTTTGCTGAGAGTTTCAATCATAAAGCAATGCTGGATTTTGTCAAATGCTTTTTATGCATCTATTGAGATGACCATGTGATTTTTGTTTTTAAATCTGTTTAAGTGGTATATCACATTTATTAAACCATCCCTGCATCCCTAGTATGAAACCCACTTGATCATGGTGAATTATCTTTTTGATATGTTGTTGAATTCAGTTAGCTAGTATTTTGTTAAGGATTTTAGCATCTATGTTCAGACCAAGGATATTGGTCTGCAGTTTTCTTTTTTTGATTATGTGCTTTCCTGGTTTTCATATTGGGGTGATGCTGGCTTCATAGAATGAATTAGGGAGGGTTCCTTCTTTCTCTGTCTTGTGAAATAGTGTCAAAAGGATTTGGGCCAATTCTTCTTTGAATGTCTGGTAGAATTCTGCTGTGAATCCGTCTGGACCTGGATATTTTTTTGTTGGTAGTTTTTTAATTACCATTTCAATCTTGCTACTTGTTATTGGTCTTTTAAGGGTATCTAATTCTTCCTGATTTAAGCTAGCTAGGAGGGTTGTATTTTTCCAGGAATTTATTCACCTCTTCTAGGTTTTCTAGTTTATGTGCATAAAGGTGTTCACAGTAGCCTTGAATGATCTTTTGTATTTCAGTGGTGTCAGTTGTAATAGCTTCTGTTTTGTTTCTTAGTGAGGTTATTTGGATTTTCTCTCTTCTTTTCTTGGCTAATCTTGATAATGGTATACCAATTTTCTTTATTTTTTCAAAGAACCAGATTTTTGTTTCACTTATCTTTTGTAGTTTTTGTTTAATTTCAGTTAATTCTGATTTGATCTTGGTTATTTCCTTTCTTCTGGTGGGTTTGGGTTTGGTTTACTATTGTTTCTCTAGTTCCTGGAGGCGTGACCTTAGAATGTCAGTTTGTGCTCTTTCAGTCTTTTTGTGTGGACATTTAGGGCTATGAACTTTCCTCTTAGCACTACCTTTGCTGTAACTCAGAGGTTTTGATAGGTTGTGTCATTATTGCTGTTCAGTTCAAAGAATATTTAAATTTCCATTTTGATTTCATTTTTGACTCAGTGCTCATTCAGGAGCAGATTATTTAATTTCCATGTATTTACATGGTTTTGAAGGTTCCTTTTGGAGTTGATTTCCAGTTTTATTCCACCGTGGTCTGAGAGAGTGCTTGATATAATTTCAATTTTCTTAAATTTATTGAGGCTTATTTTATGGCCTATCATATGGTCCGACTTGGAGAAAGTTCCATATGCTGTTGAATAGAATGTGTATTCTGTGGTTGTTGTATGAAATGTGCTGGATATATCTGTTAAGTCCCTTTGTTTCCAAGTATAGTTAAAATCCATTGTTTCTTTGTTGACTTTCTGTGTTAATGATCTGTCTACTGCTGTCACTGGAGTATTGAAGTCCCCCACTATTTTTGTGTTGGTGTCTATCTCATTTCTTAAGTCTATTAGTAATTGTTTTATAAATTTGCAACTCCAGTGTTAGGCACATATATGTTTAGGATTGTGATATTTTTCTGTTGGACAAGGAAAATATTATCACTATATAATGTCCCTCTTTGTCTCCTTTAACTGCTATTGCTTTGAAGTTTTTGTCTGATACAAGAATAGCAACCCCAACTCACTTTTGGTATCCATTTGGATGAAATGTCTTTTTCTACCCCTTTACTTTAAGTTTATGTGACAACTTACGTGATAGGTGAGTCTCCTGAAAGCAGCAGATGGTTGGTGAGTTGTTATCCATTCTGCAGTTCTACATCTTTTAAGTAAGCATTTAGGCCACTTACATTTAATGTTAGTATTGAAATGTGATGTACCATTGCATTCATTCTGTTCTTTTTTGCCCGTGCACTTTGGCTTTTTTGTTTTTGCTTTTTAACTTGTATTTTTGTTTTATAAGTCCTGTGTGATTTATGCTTTAAAGAGGTTCCATTTTGTTGTGTTTCCAGGATTTGTTTCAAGATTTGGAGCTCCTTTTAGCAGTTCTTGTAGTAGTGGCTTGGTAATGGCAAATTATTTCAGTATTTGTTTGTCTGAAAAAGACTGTATCTTTCCTTTGTATATTATGCTTGGTTTCACTGGATACAAAATTCTTGGCTTACACTTGTTTTGTTTGAGGAGGCTAAAGATAGGGCCTCAATTCCTTCCAGATTATTGAGTTTCTGCTGAGAAATCTGCTGCTAATCTGATAGGTTTTCCTTTATAGGTTACCTGGTGCTACTGTCTCACAGCTATTAAGATTCTTTCCTTCATTTTAACTTTGGATAACCTGATGACAATGTGCCTAGGTGAATAACATTTTGTGATGAATTTCCCAGGTGTTCTTTGTGCTTATTTGTGGATGTCTAGGTCTCTAGCAAGGCTGGGAAGTTTTCCTTTATTATTCCCCCAAATATATTTTCCAAGATTTTAGAATTCTCTTCTTCCTCAGGAACACCAATTATTCTTAGGTTTGGTCGTTTAACATAATCCCAGACTTCTTGGAGGCTTTGTTCATATTTCCTTATTCTTTATTCTTTGTCTTTGTTGGATTGGGTTAATTTGAAGACTTTGTCTTCAAGCTCTGAATTTCTTTCTTACTACTTGTTCCGTTCTATTGCTGAGACTTTCCATAGCATTTTGCATTTCTAAAAGTGTCCAAAGTTTTCTGAATCTCTGTTTTTTTCTTTAAGCTATCTATTTCCCTGAATATTTCTCCCTTCGCTTCTTGTATTATTTTTTGGATTTCCTTGCATTGGCTTCACCTTTATCTGGTCCCTTCCTGATGAGCTCAATAACTAACCTACTTCAGGTAAATCAGGATTTCTTCTTGGTTTGGATCCACTGGTGGTAAACTAATGTGATTTTTAGGGGGTGAAGGCCTTGTTTTGTCATATTACCAGGGTTGGTTTTCTGGTTTCTTCTCATTTGGGTAGCCTCTGTCAGAGGGAACGTCTAGGGCTAAGGGCTGTTGTTCAGATTCTTTTGTCCCACAGGGTGTTCCATTGATGTAGTACTCTCCCCTTTTACTATGGATGTGGCTTCCTGTGAGCTGAACTGCAGTGATTGTTATCTGTCTTCTGGGTCTAGCCACCCAGGGAATCTACCCAGCTCTGGGCTGGTACTAGGGGCTGTCTGTACAGAGTCCTGTGATGCAAACCATTTATGGGTCCCTCAGCATTAGATACCCGTGCCAGTTCTGGTCAAGGTGGCAGGGAGGGGGGTGCAATGGACTCTGTGAGGGTTTTTAGCTTTGGTGTTAATGCTCTATTTTTGCACTAGTTGGCCTCCTGCCAGGAGGTGGCACTTTCCAGACAGCATCAACTATAGTAGTATGGGAAGGAGCTGGTGGTGTGTAGGGTCCTAGAACTCCCAAGACTATATGCCCTTCGTCTTCACTGCCAGTATTTTTAAAACAGCATATTATAATATGGTTCTGCAATTTTTTTCAAAGATCCCCCTCCACTATACAGGCATTTAACTTTTGAAAGTGAAACATACATAATTTGGAAGAACAAAAGTTAGGAAACTATGGAAACAATTCAGGCATTTCTGCTCAATTAGCAAAATGTATCTGACTCAGAGTAGACAAGAAATGCCTTTCCATTCTCTTTGTTTCCTCTGGTGGTCTCAGTTCATAAGACCACTCCATACCATTTTTAGTGAGTTCTTCCAACACTAAGTTTGGTCTAGTAGTTGAAGAATTTATGTTTTATAAAAACACTGTCCTTTTATAGAAATTAACTAATTTAATCAAGGCTGCTGTTTCCAACATAACATATGCCTGAGAGATTTTTAAAGATAAAGTTCATTATAAGTAAATTTAGATGTACACATTGGCTTTAGAACCTAACTCTCTGCTAAGGTACAACTATATTATACATTTCCACCTAAATTTTTATCAGCAAAATATTACTCTAGTTCATAGATTTGAAGATGCATTCACTGATTCTTTATGTACATACATTTATTGGGAAGGACAAGCTTCCTCCATATTCATTATTCTTAAAGAATATCTTACCTATTCTAAGTACTTATTATTCCAGATAACTTCTATTAATTTACAAGAAAACAAATTAGCATTATTTGAATTCTAAATGCAAATAAATTAAAATTAATAATTATTTTTCTACTGATTACTGAGTTTCTTCTTTGTGCCAAGTATTCCTGGCATTCATTTAAATCTCATAATTTTCCAAAGTAAACATTATATTGTTATTATCAATATTATAGAAACAAGAATATTGTGACTCATAACTGTTAAGTAATATTTCCAGAGTTACATAGTAAGTGGGCATTAAAGCTAAGACTTCAAGCCAGACTTTAAAGCCTCCAACCTAAACCTAAGCCTTGCCTCCTATTTGATTTTTATTTGACATATATTATCTTTTGATTTTAATTTGGGGATAAAATCTTTATAATATGAATCTTCCCAACCAGGAGTAGATCTGTGTGTCCCTTCTTGTGTTCAAGTAATTATATTTATAATAATAATGTTATAAATGCTTTTAAGGTATTGTGGTTTTCTGTAATATGCATATGCATTTATTCACCATTTAGATATTTTTGTTTTTAAAGACAGGATCTTACTCTGTCACCCAGGGTGGAGTGCAGTGGTGCGCTCATAGCTCACTGTAGCCTGGAACAGAAGATTGATGCAACAGTAATCTTCCTGCCACAGCATCCTGAGTAGCTAAGACTACAGGTGACATGCCCAGCTAATATTTTAATTTAATTTTATTTTTTATAGAGACACAGCCTCACTCTGTTGCCCAGGCTGGTCTAGAACTCCTGGCCTCAAGCCATCCTCCAGCCTCAGCCTCCCAAAAGTTCTGAGATTAACGGTGTGAATCACCATGACCAGCCTACATGTATTTTTATATAGCAACACTTGACAGCTCTTTTCATCATTTCATTGACAATGTTTTAGCCTCAAATATAGATTGGCTTCAGAAATAAGGTACTTTAAAACGCACTAAATTTAGTTTGTGTAGCAAAAAAGCTAAGTCATCCTCAAAACAAAGATGTGTTACAATGTAAGCAGACAAAATAGTGAAGTTAGTACAATTTCAAATGTTACCAAATATTTATGTATAAATGGATTGTTCGAATTTTAAATTTTTCCCAAGGAGAGGGACAAATAAAGTGCTCCAAACAATTTATTTCCTAGTTAGAAAACATGGCCAGTTTTTCCAGTCTTGTGATGCCCAGTTCTTTCCCACCACCATCACAGAGCAGATGAAAGTAAACAGAAATCCCTCACAGGGAGTAGATGCAACAGAGAACTTTAACAACACAGTGGCCACTAGGGAGCACATTCAGCTTTCTTATCAGAGATATTGCACTTAGTTCTGCTCTCAGTTTCAAATTTAAGCGGCTCTTGTTGATGGTTAAAGAATTTTGAAGTCAGTAACAATTATAAAAATAGTTAAAAGGTTTATATTTATTATTAGAAGAGCATTGCATGTTTTTATAGAAAAGTTGATGTACAGGAAAAGATGAAGCAAAATCCAAAAGCAACTTTTACTAATATTTGATGAACTTTGTCAGTCTCACACAAAACTATGTTCATAGTGCACATAGATTTTTGAGTGTGTTTTAACGTGCTTAATTTTATGTCCTAAGAACTTTCATAGGATTAAAATACTTGATTAAATATATTTTATCTTTTTTAAAAAGTAGTCCATCTTACAG
Organism: Cebus imitator; assembly: GCF_001604975.1. Taxonomy (NCBI): domain Eukaryota; kingdom Metazoa; phylum Chordata; class Mammalia; order Primates; family Cebidae; genus Cebus; species Cebus imitator. The sequence goes on from NW_016107341.1 coordinate 5,660,623, forward strand.
CTACAGTTATGTGGTGCCTAAACTTCCCATTAATATTGGACATTTCTGCTGTTTCTGATTTTTTAAATATAAACCATGCTCTGAAAAGTGTACTGTAAGAGCAAAAGGGCAGGTAGAGCTGCACTTTGATAATTAGCATTTGAAATGTGGGGCTAGTTATTAACACCTGTAAGCGTCAGATTTTTTTCTTAAAATAGTAGGTAATAGTATCTCTATGGCAATTGCTATTAAGATTAAGTGGCTAAAACACATAGAGAAGAAAGAACTTAGCATACAGGAAATACTAAATACATACTTTCTGATATATAATGTATTATTGTTGTGATTCTTGTACACGAATCTGCATTTAAGATTATTTTTCTAAAACACATTTCTGAAAGCAGACAAGCTCATTCAAGTTACTGACACTCACTTGCAAATTGCTTTCCAAAATAGTTGATGAATTTTTAAATGTAAAGTGTTTTTCAAATTTTTAAAAATATTTCTTCATTAATATAAAACAATAAATATTTAGCAAATAACCTGATTTTAACATTGAAATTAACATTGTCTTTAGTTGTACAAACAGAGTATGTGCATTAGAAAGCATTATGTGCATCTGATTCTGATTGCATATTTTTTCTAAACCAGATAATCTGAGTTCCACAAAGCCTGTCAAGGATTTTATGTATATATATATATACGTCTCATTTTCCTGAGTAGGGAGAATACCACCCCTTGTAAATTTCAGGAAGCTCTGTGTCTCAAGAGAGAGAAAGAGCCCCAAGCCAAAACCCAGCCTTCTTAAAATATCGGGCCTGCTGATCTGCTTGAAGAACTTCAAACATGCCTTGTTTCTCTGGGACAGGAATACTAACCTGTCCAGTGTAAACATATAATGTTAGCTATTTTCTTATTTCCTTTGGCTGATATTTTCTGCAACCTTTTCCAAAAGAAAAGTGTTGTAACATCTATTAGGTAATATGTTGTATAATGACAATATTACTATTTTAAAGTTTACTTCAAATATGACTAGTGATTTTAAAATAAGTTCTAACTGCCTATTTTTACTACACATGCATTCAATTCATAAAGGTACTCAAAATGTTTTATTCATTCATGTTGGAGACATGTCTGAGACTTCTTGGCCTTTTGACTAATTACATCTAATTAGAAGATACACTGAAATATATAGCAAAACAGTTTACATATCTCTTCTCCTTTTTGGGAGGTTACCAACTACATATTTACATTTAGCTAATGAAGAGCCAATTTCTTGTAGGTGCAATATACTTACTATTTGATTTCTCTGTACATATCTATGTCCAGAAAACAGCAAGCCTTGACAGGTGGATATATTTCGGGCACTTAGAAAATGATAGGTAAACAGTAAATGAAAATAAATAAACTGTATGAAGTAAATCTTATATTTATGCCTTGAAAAAAAACCCTTCAAATAGCCAAGCTTTTGAGATAGTTAAATAAAACTCTTAAGAAGTACAATCACTTTCAAGAGAAAGATGTAGTTTCCCTTAAATCATTTTTCTTAACCTTCATTCTCCCAGGGGCTTTCTGGATTTTTAGTTAAGAATTTCAGCAATGTTGATATGAAAGCTGCTATGAAAGAGCCAGAGTAAAGGCCTGAAATACAAATAGCTATTGAAAAATAAATGACTGGACACTTACCCTATTTATCTGTTTCTACTGAGTTGGGCATCAACATTATTGGTATGAGAAAGCAGACTCATCTATTCAGTATGAAGTTCCCAATGAATTTCATAACTTGTTTCTAATCTCATTTAGTTGATATTGAAAAGATACTTTGCAAAGAAAAAGTTTGTAAGTAGAAAGCAGAGCATGTGTATTAGGAAAGTCTTGCATCTTATAGAAAGCTAGATGGAAAAAACATACATATGTCCCAAGTCCCTGTTCTCTAACAATGTGAAAAAAATATGAAATACTAAAACCAAAGGTATTTTCATGAAATCAATGAGTTGCTCATCTTTGTGGTTCTCTTTCACCAAATCAATAATTTGGAACAAATACTCTGACTCCCAGGCAGTGGTTCAGCAATAAATTTTTGAATAGAAATTTAATATAATTTGGAGTCTTAAAAATGAAAATTATATCCCATCCTAACTTCTCTGTTAGGATATTTTAATACAAACTAAAATGGGCCCCCATAAAACTAGGGAATCACAGAGTGAGAGATTTGCTAGTATTCTGGGTCCCTTCTTCTCCTTCTATTGATAGCTAGAGAAGAGTTTATTGTGAAAGGTGCTCAGGAAGTTAAGTTTTCTGCCCTTTTAATGATATGAGGGTATCTTCTTGAAGATGAACCCAAGTGGAGGCAGAATAGGCTTCTACTCAGGATTTCCCCATAATGTCTTCCTTTAAAAAAAAAAATCCAAAGAAATGTTCCTTTACTAAACAGTGTTGCCACAGAGTCTTGGAGATAAACCACCTGAATGTAAACAGTAATATGATCAAAATGATGTTATTTAGCCTAGCTGTATGTTACAGTTCTAGAGTCAAAGCTCCCAGGCATCAGAACCTCAACATTCTTCTTCATTGTATTTTCATCTCACACATATTTGTGAAATGAATAAGTAAATGTTCACAAATACAAAATACATAGACCCTGACCATTTGAGTAACCTCATTTATTTCTCAATTCTAATTGGTTAAAAAATGACCATATGCCCTTATGAAATGATTCCTATCAAGTTTATGTGGTTTCATAGTTTCATATCTTTATATCATCATGATAGCCATGTAAATTTACCCTCCCTGCTTGGTTTGGAAAAATACTCTTAAGGATACTTGGGTGACCATACTTAACAATAATTTATTATATATTTCAAAATAACTAAAGGGGTGGATTAGAATTTTCCTAACACAAGGAATGATAAATGCTTGAGATGATGGATACTCCCAACTACTCTTATTTGATCATTATACTTTGTACACCCATATCAAAAAATCACATGTATTGCATTAATATATGAACCTATTATGTATCCATAATAATTTAAAAATAAAAATAAATAAATTTTGAGTGAATCAGAAAAATAATATTTGGAAATTTTCAAGTTTTTACTTTTCTGGGTGGCACTTACAGAGAATATACATTTTTTAACCCAATTCAATAAATAAATTTAGTTTTTCTTTTTACTCATTAGAATGATGCCTTAACACACCCTTCCTCCACACACTCACACTCTCACACACAATTTTCAAAGAAATACATCTCATATTTGGGGAAATTTTTAAGATAACCTTTACTCTGCCTTCAATGACAGAGAAACCATAGATTTGAATATTTGCATACATATTGATCTAAGGGTTTCTAATCAAACTCGAACTTTTAGGATACCACTAGTAATGCAGAAAAAGAGCAGGAGAGCTAATATTGATTAAAGGGAAAGCTTTGTGAGTTTTACTGCTCGCTACCAAGTCTTCTAATCCTATTTGCCCACATGTTACCATCCCACAAAACTCCAAAGGTAAGAATTGTCTTAAGTATAAATATTGCCTTATGATTACAGGGATGGAATTGGGCAAAAGCTGGAAAATAGATACTAATCCACATTTACTTAAAGTCAAAGAATGCAAAATATGGGCAGCCATAATACTTATTATAACTTAAATAATTTACACTGTTTCATTTTTTAGTGGGGAAAAACTAAATATAAAATAGAAATTTTTCAATTGTTAAAAGACTTATAAGTCCATTCAGAATGATTATTCAGTATTAGAATCATAACAGAGGGTAAGTATTGGATATTAATAAACCTTTTAAAAATTAATAGGTTAAACACACATGAGGCATTCTAATTCAGACATGAATTTCAAGAATTCAAAAACATTACCTGTATCAGCAAAAAACCACTGTGTCTACAGTTTATCTTATCAGTCCTGGTTGTATGTCAGGGTCTAATTCTATGTTTTTTAAAAAACGGCTTTCAAGTTGTAGATGACTGAGATACTTATTTTCTGTACAGAGGCCAGACTCACTGTGTGTTTTATTGGAAAATCTTGCATTTAATTTGATTATTCTTATCTTATTTTCACAAAATCACCATGAAGTCCTTATAATGTTCTTCCACACATTTCAAAAAGAATTAGCCCTAGTAAACAGGTCTCTTTTCTTTGGGGATTTAATCATTGTGTAGGTTGAGAAAAATGCTTTGTAGAAATTATTCTAAAAGACATTAAATTCTGATTTTTCTCCACATGAGAGTGTTTTTAAGTCTTTATGTTAACATTTTAAAAAGTTATATTCAAACATTAAATAATTTTTCAAATATCCTATGAGCTCCTTTTAAAGGTATTCTTTGTTTCTGTTTTTGTAAGTTTTAATTTTTTGGAGCAGTTTTAAGTTCACAGCAAAATTGAGAGGTATAGGGATTTCTCATATACCCCTGCCCCAAGTCATGCATAGCCTTTTGCATTTTCAACACCTTTCACCGGACTGGTACATTAGTTACCATCAATGGAGCTGCATTAACACATCACATCACCCAAACCCCAGAGTTTACATTAAGGTTCACTGTTGTGTACATTCTGTGGGTTTGGACAAACGTATAATGACATGTATCCATCATTATGGTATCATACAGATTTTCACTGCTTTAAATCTCTGTTCTTCTTATTTCATACCTCCTTTCCCACAAGCCCTGTCAACTACTGTCCGCACTGTCTGGAACGTTTTGCCCTTTCAAGAATGTCATACAGTTGCAGTCGTACAGTATGTTGCCTTTCTAGATGTCTTATTTCACTTAATAATGTGCCCTTAACTTTCCTCCATGTTTCTTCATGGCTTGATAGCTCATTTCTTCCCATGATCTGGACGTATTACAGTTTATCCACTCACCTACCGAAGGCCATCTAGGATGCTTCTAAGTTTGGGCAATTATAAATAAAGCTGCAATAAACATCTGTAGGCAGATTCTGTTTCTTAGTTCTTTATAGCAAGATTTTTACTTGTCCTTAAAAATATAACATTTTAATACATACTTAATAAATAGTAGTAATAAATTCAATCAATCTAAAATATAAAGGCTAAAATATGAGAGTTTCTCTTCCTCCGACTCTCTCCACCTTTAAATCTCCCTCTTCCTTTCCCAAGCCCTAAGGGTAACTACTGCTAAAATTTTCAGCATATATGGGCCAAACATAAGTTTCAATATTTTTAGTAGGCTGGGTAATTTAAGAACAAATGAAAGAATGATATTTAAGGACAAATGAGAAAATGATACTGGGACTTAAAAAATTACTTTTAATGTGAAGAAATGCATTTAAACTGTTCAAAATAGAGATTAATACATAAATTATCCAGGTTTATTATATAGATATAAATGGTTTGTCTTGCTGTATCCTAATTTATATGAATATATCTTAGACAAATATATGACTTGTTGAGATATATTTCTAGACATATATAGTATGTCTATTTTATTTTTAAAGATCTGTTCTGAAATATTTTCATTAAAAATATAGACTCAAAATCTACCACACATAGATTTTTTAACAAAAACTAAACTGTCAGTTTTATTTTTTGAAGAACCAAGCTACAGATATAAAATAGCTAGACAGTTACTTTGAAAAAAAGTCTCATTTCTCTTGTCCTTTTTAATAAAAAGAAGTGTTTTATGACCTAAGCTAATGTTTCTAGAAAATAAAGGATCATGAACAAAATAATCTTTAAATACTGTGATCATCTTGTATAATTTCATAATATTGAGAGCTAAAGCTCAATTTTAAAATTGTTTTTAAATTAATTTTGAATTATATTTTAAAAAAACAAAAAATAAAAGGCATGTATATTTTTGATTATTCAGTGATTGTATAGATTCATAATTTTCCTTTTCTCCATGAATCTATTTATTTTACTTTCATTGAAATATTCCCACCCTGACCTTATCAGTTCATGGGTTCTTAACTCCAACAAATTTCCAGGTCTGAAGAGAATTCTTAGTTCTTTTTCTACAGTCTGCCTCTTCATTTGCTAACCATATTTCAACAAGCTACTGTGTTTACTTTTCATCTCCTGCTTCAAAATTTTCTGTGGTTTCCCTTCCTTCCTTGTAGAAGTTTTACAAATAAATCTTCAGAGTATAAGAGAATAATGTCTTCTTTTGAAACCTCAGAAAAGTAGTTATATGCAGTAAAGGATTGGCTCTCTTACTACATTTAGGCAGAAAATATCAAATAAAGGAGAACATTTTAGCCCCAGAAAGGTAAATTTAGCTGAAGAAAAAAATATTCAAAGTTGAGTGAATCCATTTTATTTCAGCAGTTAAAAAAAACATATCAAAAATAAAAGTCTAAGAAGAAAATATTAATTATACCTAAGCTTCATAGTGGCTACAAGTGTGTTATTAAACATATATAGTTGTCTAAATAAAATGTTTTTAGGTTTTTTTTCATAGATGCAACAAAGTAATGATCCAAAAGTAATGAGACACCTCCAGTGACCTCCACAGCCCCAGCCTTGCTCTCCCTCAACCCCTCGCCATGTTCCTCACTCTTGCCACAAGTGTTCTCTTTGTACCCCAAATAGGCCATGCCACTCTCAGGACCTTTGTGTACCTGCTGTCCTTCTCTCCTGTGGCTCTTCCTCAGTATTTACTCTGGTGACCTCTTCTCCACATTCAGGATTTAGCATAAGTATTATTTTCTCACCACACTATCTAGTTAGCTTCATTACTGTTGGTTTGCTTTCCATCATCTCACCTGTTTTTCTGTTTTAATAGCAATTAAAACTACCTGAAATTATCATTTAATTTAATGCTTATATTGATTAAATGCTCATTTGTTTAATTATTTTATTCTGTGAATGCTTTTCCCATCTTCACAACATCAATGCTCTTTGATTAAATTTCAAGGATCACAAAACTGACAAGTGGGAAGACTTCACAGTCATTGAACCCAATTATCTTTTCAATGTTAGTATCTCCCAAAACTGTCCAATTTGAATAACCTGGCCAGGTTGAATTTTTCTGTCATGGGAATTCAATACCTCCCACAGACTTCCTTTTAAATATCATTGTAAAGTTATTTCACAGAGTAAGCCTACGTTAATTTATTAATTCAACAAACATTTATTAATCCAAAACCTAATCCCAGATCCATTACATTTAGGGAATGCTTTAAATATGTGGTATATCATTGAACAGTAAAACAAAATCCTCATTCTCGTGAGACTTACATTCTAGAATAATAGGTAAAGTGTTAAATATAATGATTTTTAAAGCATTCCACTACAATAAAAGGTGATACAGAGAAAAGAGTGAAGGTGATCAGTAGCTATAGAGTCGGGGCAGGTTGAAATGTTAAGTGTTCAAAGTAGATCTTGTACAGGTAAAGGAGATGTGTCACAATATGTGGGGGGATCACTTCAGGCAAAGAGAACTGCCTTGCAGTGGAGAGAAGGCCTGTTCTGTGCAGAAGCAGCAAGGAGGCTTGTGTGACTAGAGAGTGTCAGCATGGTGGAGAGAAGAGGAGGAGGTGAGTGGTAAGTTGTTTTTGTATCGTTGGGGTGGTGGTGGTTAGAGTGTTGCAGGATGTTGTTGGCTATTTTAGGAACTCTAACTTTCCCTATGAATGCAAAGGGGTCTTCTGTGCTGTGTAAAGTAATAATATTATCTCACTTATGATTTAAATAGTCCTTCTGGCTATTGTTTGAGAATCGACTTTGAGGGTGAAAGGTTAAAGCAGGGAGTTCTATTAGCAGCACATCACAGTAATAATCCTAGAAGAAGAAGTCCATAGTACAGATCATGGTGATTGTGGCTCAACTGGTGAGAGATAGCATGATTCCAGATATATTTTGGAAGTAGAACCAGAAGAAATTTTATGTGTATAGGATGTAGAGTGGGCAAGAAAAAGAGAAATGAAGAAGGACACCAAGTTCTTGGGCTTGGCCTCTTGTGTGGAGGATAGGCTGAAAGGTCAAGATGAGGCTTAGAAGAATTATTAGGCCGGCTGGTGCACCAGTCCCTCTGAAAAGTGACAAGAACCAAAATCAATACCATGGTAGTAGAAGTAGGGAACAGGATAGTTTTATTTTTGAGAGTAGAACAATTGAAAAAAAAGATAACAAATGTTAACAGTAATAAATATTACTGAGCAATTGTTACATGCCAGTCATTATGGAAAAACATTCATATATTAATTCATTAAATTCTAACATAATTAACATTAGCAAGGTACTGCCTGATGTAGTTTGTTCATAAGAATAAATGCCAAGGATTGGTAACTAATTTGTGGTGTGTGTGCATGTGTTTGTAGATGAGAGTGGTGATACTACCTGAGTCACAGGATTCCTGATGAAAAATTTTGGAGTAGGAGCATATTGTATGTAAAAAAAGCCCCTCTCTTTTGGACAATTTATCTTACTCATCACTACCAGATAAATTTTCCTGAAGTACAACTCTGGTGCTATCTACCGTCTATTTAAGAAACACATAAGAACTGTTACTACCTGTAAGATTAAGGCCAACCGTGTTAGCCTTAATAAATAGACTAGAACCCACAGATCTGGATTTAAAGAATATTTCTAAATTAATTTATCTATCCTTTTTCTCATAGCTTATGATTTAGTGAAAATAATCTCTTTCATTTTATAAGCCTCATAGCTTTCTGTTTCACTGTTTTTTTGTTTGTTTGTTTGTTTTCTAACTGAAAAGCTCTTTTCCTGTGACCTTTGACAGTGAGGAGAAAAGAAAGACCCTCCTTTCAGGCCCAGCCTGCCTGGCAACTATTTCCTAAAGCCTTCTCTGATCACCCTCATCCTTTGAACAAACACTGTATTTTAGGAAAAATTGCTGCATGACTCCTTATTTTTCATGTTATATTATTAGCATTCATTCAATAAGCCTACTTGATGCATATGTAGGAATTTTTTAAAAATAAAAGGAGGCAATGTGTATTGTAACTGGAGGACATATGAACAGATTAAACAAGCATAATATCATAATGAGATAACATAAAATTAAGGCAAAAGAAGCTTAGGTTACATGTTCAAGGTCACACAGCTAGTACGTGATGGAGTTGGGACTTAATCATTATGCTACCATCTCACTATACTATTTCATAGCATTCTTTGGTGATCTGAAAATAGTTCCTCATGAATGGAACTGTTTTTGTATGTAGAAATGGTGGCAGATGAGGCTATGGCTGTATGTAGGGACCGAACTTCCAAGTGAGTTAAATGCCATAAGTTGTTTGGATTATATTCTGATGTTAGATGGGGAGAAACTAAAGAATAACAGAAAATCCTTGTCTTTGCATGTTTAGATTGTGCCTTGCACAAGGGCATCATCACTCTGTGGATGATTGTAACAGAGTGAATTCATACCTTAGGCATATACTACCTGTGTGAGAACTTAAGAGTCAGGGTGGATAGTTTTAGCCCTCACAAATGAGTCACTAAAGGAGAATCCTGCCCTATATAGCTCCATAGCAAATATATGGCCACGCACAGGCTCAGGAGGACTTGGAGCCACAGATTCACTGGCTCACTCTAGTGAACTCAGCTGTTGCCCGTTGACTATGCTCTGAGCATCCCACGGTAGCTTTTACCTCTGCCTGTTGCAAGTGTGAAATGGTCCCAGAGTTGGGAGTAGGATGCAGTGTGCTTGTGGCTGTCAGCATCTGTGCTTCCTACAGGGGTGGGGCATTGTGATGGGGCAAATCTGTGCACATGTAGACCAAGGGGCTCTGGAAACTCCCCAGCCGCAAGACATTATGTTGTGCAATAATATTCTAAATTCATATATTTCATTTAAAAATACGTTCATTTGTATTTATTTACTTCTACTTGAAGGAGGGGAGCTTTTTCTAATTTTCATCAAATAACCAAATGGACTAGAGGTATTTTGGGTGCTGTAATTAATTAGCTTTATTCAGGTCTTTCATTTCTTTTACAAATATGTATTAAGTGTCTTTTATGAGTCTAAACAATAAATTTGGAAGTGGTGTGAAAGATGGAGTAGGTGGAGCTCACAACATAGGCAAGAAGAGAAGTTAAAAGCTACAGAGTCTAAGTGGACGGGAGGAGAGAAACAATGAGAATAAAGAGAGGATGATATTCCCCAGATAGCTCAGAGCTAGATTTGACAGCCCTTGATGATTATTTGAATGGACACATGGTTAGGAAGAAGCATGGGGAAGGCAAGGGATGAAAGAGAGAAAAGTCAGGGATGACTGAGATTCCAATTTCCTGTTTGGGGTCACTGGGGAGATGAATGCAAATCAAGGAAAAGCAGATTTAGTGAGTAAAGGAATAACATAATTTCACTTTTAGACATATTGAGCTTATATATGTATTGCATGTATATTTATATTGGCACATGTGTGTGTTTTTTAGTATAATTAAGGTATGTGCTTTCTGTACATTTAACACTATAACTGGGATATAATAACTATTTAATAAATACTGATGAATTTATTAAATGTCATGAATTTTTACATTACATGTTGTTATGGGTAATTTCTGAATACCTGTTATTTTTATTTCCACAGATATTTTGTGCAGAGAAGCTATGTGTATCATCTCTGGGGTCTCTATGTAAATAATATACAAAACCCTGTAACTCAAGGCCTTACATTAACAAAAATACTAAAAACCAATTAAAAACAAAACCTGAGGGAAGTTCCCCAATCACTCCTGGTGCTGGCCTGAAAAGGGGACTGGGAATACAGAGGAAGGAAAAGGCAAGGCCACATCTGTGTCACAATTCCCTGACTCTGGGACCAGGAATGGGGTGGGGGAGAAGCTGCCTTTTGCTGCCATTGCTGTCCCTGTTGCTGTTGCTGCTGCTGCCACCAGATGTGGTCCTGCTACCACTGTTTCTGCTGCTGCTTTTGCTCAGGTGGAATGAAAGTTGATTACATGCCTGAAGGAGAATCCTGTACTATATAGCTCTATAGTATACACATGGGCATGCACAGGCTGAGGACAACATAGACCCATAGATTCATTGGCTCACTCTAGTGAACTCAGCTGTTCCCTGTCAACCATCCTTTGAGCATCCCCACAGTCACTTTTTTTTTTTTTTTTGAAACGAAGTCTTGCTATGTCACCCAGGCTGGAGTGCAGTGGCGTGACCTCGGCTCCCTGCAACCTCTGCCTCCTAGGTTCAAGCAATTCTCCTGCCTCAGCCTCCTGAGTAGCTGGGACTACTACCAGTGGTGTGTGCCACCATGCCCAGCTAATTTTTTGTATTTTTAGTAGAGGTGGGGTTTTACCATGTTAGCCAGGATGGTCTCAATCTCCCGACCTCGTGATCTGCCCGCCTCTGCCTCCCAAAGTGCTGGAATTATAGGCGTGAATCACTGTGCCCAGCCCCCATGGTCACATTTATCTCTGCCTGTTGCAAGCCTGATATGGTCCTAGAGGTGGGGATAGGACACCCTGAGTATTCAGTGGAGTCACAGTACTGATGGGTGTTCACCACAGTGTCAGGTGTGAAAATCTTTGAGTGGAGTTCAGACTGTACTTATAGGTTAAGGCCTGCTGGTACATATAGCCACTGAGCCACTGCTGCAGGTGGCACATGGATCTACAAGAGTAGGTGTGTTAGTCTGTTTTTATATTGCTATAAAGAACTGCCCCAAACTGGGTAATTTATAAAGGAAAGAGGTTTGATTGACTCACCATCAGCATGGCTGAGGAGGCCTTAGGAAACTTTCTATCAGGGTGGAAAGTGATGAGGAAGCAAGGCACCTTCTGCACAAGGTGGCAGGAAGGAGAAGTGCCGAGCGAAGCGGGGAAGAGCCCTTTATAAAACCATCAAAGATAGGAGAGAACAGCATGGGGGAAACCGCACTGATGATACAATTACCTCCATCTGGTCTCTCCCTTGACATATGGGGATTATGGGGATCACAATTCAAGATGAGATCTGGGTGTGGACACCAAAACTAATCATGTTGGTAGAGGTGGTAGAAGGGTGAAGGATCTGATAAGCCTGTCTAGAGTAGTCGGGAGGCACCTTGGTACCTATGGGGCCTGTGTGTTTCTGCAATCCCACATGAGAAAATAAGTATCACCCTGGGAAGCAGGAAAACTGTAGGAAGATTGAGAGTCCTCCGTGAACAGATAGCTATTCCAACATACCCTGACTCTGTATCTTTGCCTGGATATTGGGCTCCGTGAGGCTACAGAAAATCATCACATTTTATTTGAGAAGAAAATGGAATTTACTTTTATATATTTATTTTTTAGAGATAGGGTCTTGCTTTGTCAGCCAGGCTGGAAGTGCAGTAGTATCCAACTCCTAACCTCAAGCAATCCTTTTGCCCTGGCCTTCGAAAGTGCTGCAATTACAGGTGTCAGCCACTACACCAGGCTTGAGTCATTTTAAATTTAGGAAATTCACTTCTGAGCTCTGGCTCTTAACCTTTAACATATAATCAAATCAATGATAAATAGCACAAATAATATGACTTAAGTGTTGGAGGAAGGAGATGGATAGAAGACAGTCTAGGCAGAGTTCTCAGCATATAAGTACTTGAAAGGCCAGATTTTTATATAATTGGTCAGTACTGAGGCTAATTTCCAAACTGAGAAAAAATATGACAAAACAGTGAAATGCAAATATACAAATGAGATTTGGATAGAAAGAATAAATTTTTTGTTGAAATCACCAATCTGCTTGGCATTAGTTGGACATAAATTGTTACAAGTAGTCTGAGGCCAATAATAAAGAGTTTTGTATTTCACAAAAAGAAATTGGATTTTATCCTATCAGCGCAGGGGAAACAATGAAAGTTTTAGCAAAGGAAATGACAAGTTGATGCAGTGTTTTAGCAGTCTGCCCACAATGCAGGGGATGATGGGAAACGAAGGGGATCTGCTAACACCAAGAAGAAAGCTTTTCAATGACACAGGAATTTTTATTGATTATGGATGTAATGTTAAAACAAAGGAAATGAACTGTGACTGCAAGGCAGAGGGAAAGAAGAGTCCTTGAGACTGGGATCTTTCTGGATGAGGTGGGCAGTGAGGAGGGAGAGTAGACTCAAAGTGAGAGAAAAGAGTGTAAAAAAGCTGGAAAATCAGAAGAATTAAAATACCATTGGCAGAAAGAATAAAGGGAAAAAAGGCTGTTCAAAATAAACGATGTTTTTGGGAAAAATGAATATTTAGACGACGGAAAAACATTTGAGGATATACGTAGAGCTCAGACTTTTCAATTCACTAATTCCTCACCTCATTCTAAGCAAAGAGCCATATCTCTTCATTCGTAGAGTTAAAAATCATCAGAGGAGGCCTGCTAACATCCGACAACAATCTTGCAAAGTGATATGCCTCTGTACCCCTCCTTAACTCCTCAGTGTGAGAAGCCTTCACTCCTTTATCTAAGACCTGTGTCCTGAATCTGTTTTCCCCAGAGACTATTACATAGATATTCTTTTATTTCTAAGACTCTCAGTTTCCACCCATTCTCTGGCTATTGTCTATCAGTGTTTCAACAAACAAAAACTTCTTCCATATTAGAAAGAAAAGCATGCAATAATTCCCAAAACCTAAATTTTAACTACCCCTGATGAAACCCTTCCCTTTCCAGCCACTGGTCTGTCATATTCTCTTATTAGAAGTCTAAACACTTCCTGTCCAATATGAACACCTTTCATGCACTCAGTCCTCTGCCATCCGTATTGCCTTCCTTCCACTCTACCCAGACTACTCTCAAAAGGCTTCACAAGATTGCCTTTCTTTCAATTCTATGGGAGACTTTCAGTCTACATCTTGTTTAATATCTCTTCAGCACTTGATACCATTGACCTGATTCTTTCTTAAAGGGCTTTCTCTTTATTGTAAAACTACCATTTTCTACATTCCATTCTTTTTTTTTTTTTTTCTTGGCCCATTGGTCTCCTACTCTTGTACCTTAAGCATTTGTGATATTCAGGACAAAGTCTTTTGCATCCTTTTTCTTCTAACTCTGCCTATTCTCTGTTCACTATCTTGACTACTCTTTTGGTTTCAGTTACCATTCTATGTTAATGAATTCGCTATTATCATTATCACATATCCTTTATCTAAGTTCCATAACCATATATGTCAAGTGATTTTATGGAAATGAGTCCTGGATTATCTTACAGGCAGCATATTCCATCCAGTTAGCTGTCAGAAACTTTTAACCCCACCACAGTACATCTCACACTCAATTAAACATCAGCTCTTGCTGTAAAACATTTCCAGGCAATTTAGAATCTACAAACAAAAATTTTTTGAAGCTCCAAGTTGTAATTTTTAAATTACCAGCAATTGTTATGTCTAGATGAATACAGGAATTAAACTTTAGAAGAAATCAATTTGTTTAGGAAAAAAAAAACCCTAGAATTATTCTTTATGTTACACAAATGTAAAGCAATTTCTCACCTATTATCCTTGAAGAAAACTGTGATGTCTCTATTAATCTCAAACCTAAAACTAATTGAAATATTGATTATTTCTTAACATTGGTTTTTTGTTTTTTTTTTAGCACAACTACTTCCTTGCAGAATGAGATAAATGTTTATTGTTTTTGTTTTTTTGGGATTTATTTTCTTTCTTAATTCTAAATATATATTTTGATGGTACTGTCTCTGAAAAATATGATTCGTGAAGGACATGAATGGTGTCTATGTATGTATGCGTGTTTGCACACATGCCTGGGTGCTGCTGATTCACGCACATGTGAGTGCATAGGGGCATATGTATCATAGTGAAGAATTACCTAGAGGAGATAGGAAGCAGAAATGTGATGGCAGCAGTGACAGAAGTATCTCTACCCCATGAAGGTGGTGTAACCTTGTATGAGTGAGTCAGAGCCATATTCCCTCCTAGACTTAAACTCCTCATTCTCCTTATTTCACATGGAGTAAAGCTAAAGCTCTTTATGTAAGAGGTCCTGCACACTTGTAATTTTTCCAATAAACATATTCCTCCCCTGTTTTAGTCAGTTTGGGCTGCTAAAACAGAATGCCATCGACAGAATGGTTTAGAGAACAAGCATCTATCTCTCACAGTTCCGGAGGCCAGAAGTCTAAGATCAGAGTACCAACACGGTTGGGGTCTTGGTGACAGCCTTCCTCTTTGTTCACAGATGACTACCTCCTCACTGCATTCTCACATAGTGGAGAGAAAAAACTCTGGTCCCTTCATCTTCATAAGAAGATACTAATCCTATCATGGAAGATCTACTTTTATGCCCTAATCTGACTCTAATTACTTTCCAAAGGTCTTGCATCAAAATATCATTATAGTGGAGATTAGAGTTTCAACATTTGAATTTTGGGGGTATAAAAACTGTCCATAGCACTTATCATTTTTATTGGTTGTCCTATAGGCAGGCAAAGAAGCCTTTCGAAATTAAAATACCCTCTTTGTAAGCATTCTATCTTTGGTGAAGTTGTAATGACATTTCCACTCAACGGTTTTGGAAATTCAATCAATGCACTTTGCATTTATAGACAGGAGATCTAAGTTCCAATCTTTGTTCCAGGTTCTGTCAATAAGTAAATAGGAGCCATGGAGGAAGTCTTCAGTTTTTTAATGCTTTAGTTTCCTCTTCTACAAAATTAGGATACTTAGCTGGATGATTTCTAAGAAATTCTTCACTTTTGAAGCTCTGATTATATGAATACAAAACATAGAGTATATTATAAACAGGCAAGTAAAATATTTGCTTTATCAGTGACGTTACTTCACTTTGAAGTCTTACGGGAATAGTTTTAGCGACACATACTTTTTTAAAACTACATTTCTGAGACAATATTTGTAAAGGAATTTTGAAAAAGACCTTAAAGAGTAGAGATAGAGATAAAGGTTTTTCCCTTGTACTAATTACTCTTGAAAATACCGGAAACTCTCCTCTTGCCAAAGAGCCAGGAATCCTGCAGACTATAACACAGCCCAGTCTGCACTGTGAAATAATTCCAATATGCACAGTGCTGGTAGGAGGTTTGGATTTCTCTTTGTAATGTGGTGCTGGAAACCCTATAGGATTCTAAGACTGAGAAATAATTGCCTTTAATGCCAGTACAATCTTTGGCAGGAATTCTAAGCAGAGAAAACAGCACAAGGCAATTTGATAAGTATGAATATTCTCTCAGACAGGGGCATATAATCACTTGAGCTTTCCTTCCCCCGCAGATAACTTCTAGTCAAAGCATTAAAAACTCAGTAAATATTACTGAATCTTGGTAAGTCAACAATTCAGACTCATACCAGAAATAAATGAAATATAAGTTTTCTATAATGCTTTTCTACTGCATATATTCTCAAACTGTACATCAGAGAAATAAAAATGTTCTTGATAGGAAGTCCCTCAGAGATACAAGCGGCAAATCCAAATACTTTGTGCACATAAGCAACCATTTCCCCCCAAGATGCCATGCTTTCCAAAGCACACCTTATAAACATTTATTTCATAATCAAAACTGACAAAGATATTAAGATGCCTTGGTGGCTTTGCTAAAGGCTTTCATATGAATAGGGAGAGTACACAAAAATCAAGTGAAATATGAGATGTCAGCATGAATCTATACTGTCCACTTTGTCAGTAAATGTCTAATTTACTTTGTGCCTTATTGGAATATAGCAGTTTATAGCAAGGAAAATTTTTTAAATTACAAACTTTATGGTTGGACATGCAAAATTAAAACATAAACACTTGACTTTAAACTAGCAAACCTTCAATGTTACACAAAATATATAGGGAAAACGGTATTTAAGATGCAATTGGGCATGGTGGCATGCACGTGTGGTCTCAGCCACTCAGGAGGCTGAAGTTTGAGAATACAGTGAGCTATGATTGCACAATTGCACTTCAGACTGGAGGACAGAGTGAGACTCTGTCAAAAAAAAAGCACCCCAAACTAATGATAAGTTAGTAAGATGAGTACCCAATCAAGGATTAGCGTGACCATTCACCCAAGTCCTAATGAATCATTCCACTTGGGAACAAAATTTAAGGGGGTCCAAAAAAACCTCGATAATATTTTTAAAAGTCAAAATTAATGCCATGACAAAATCTTAAAAATTTAAATAAAGGGAGCATCAGTGTTACTAATTTTCCTTTAGCTTCAGGTTCCAGTATGGCTTGGCTTGAAAATACTGGATACTATACTATAAATACTATAAATGCCCAGGTTTTGGGGACATATAATCATGTTGCAGCATAAAAGTAGTCTTTTGGCACTATTTGGTACAGGTATACATCTGTGTATTGTGATTTAAATAGGCAGGTAGAGGGAATGATTTCAGAAGCAAGAAATTAACTATCATGCTTAAGGTATGACAATATAAGTTCATTTGCATTTAAATACATTTTCCTTAATCTTGCAACAGACATTATCAGTAATCATAAAGCTCAGAAGGATAGTTTTACAAAGAAAATCTTTCCTTAAAAGAAACATATTACATTAAAGTTTTTATTATATGTATAATTTATTTCAATAAAAATTGTGACTAGGTAACTACATGTGAAGTACTGTGATGGAGAATTCATCCAAACATAAAATATACTTACCCTGATTTAAATAAACTCCTTTCTAGTGAGAGAAGTGGCTGAATTTTAAAAAATATGTAATTACAGTATAGTAAGGGTATGAAAATTATGCTCAAGCAGAAGATTAGGCATATAGGAAACAGTGATTGTATTTATTGTGAGATCCTGAGATTAAAGGCTTAAATCAGGATGAAAACTTAGTATTCTTTGGGTGGACAATAGTGAAATTTGCAATTTGGACAGAGTAACATGTACAAAAAGAGGCAAGAAACTTTTTAATCTGTTTAAAGGACTCAAAGTAATTTTTTTTTTTTTTGAGACGGAGTTTCGCTCTTGTTACCCAGGGTGGAGTGCAATGGCGTGATCTCGGCTCACCACAACCTCTGCCTCCTGGGTTCAGGCAATTCTCCTGCCTCAGCAGGAGAGGGATATCCTGAGTAGCTGGGATTACAGGCACGTGCCACCATGCCCAGCTAATATGTTGTATTTTTAGTAGAGTCGGGGTTTCACCATGTTGACCAGGATGGTTTCGATCTCTTGACATCGTGATCCACCTGCCTCAGCCTCCCAAAGCGCTGGGATTACAGGCATGAGCCACTGCTCCCAGCCCTCAGAGTAATTTATTAAGGCCATAGCATAAAATACCTTCAGTGAATGGGATGGTCTAATCAATAGGTGATGATGAGAATTACCTTGTAGAAAGGGTCACTGAGAGAAGTATACTAGGGGAGAAAAGAAAATTCAGATTTTCATTTAAAATAATAAACTCTAGTGGAGGATTAAAGGATTGTTAAGGAATGGATAAACCAGGGTAAAGGCACAAGCAATGACTTCAGCAATTATGGTCATTGTGTGTGTTTGCCTGGGTTGCACCTGTATAGCTTACAAGGGCATCACACTCATGGATTGCAATATGCACTGCTGAAGCCCCGGAGGAAGTATTTATGGAAAGAGACACTGAGGCCAGAAACCAGTAGTAAGGATGCACTGAGAGACAATAGGAAGTAAAATCAAAATAAAATAGAGAACTATTGAATATCGGGGATGAGGTAGAGTAGGAATCTAAATGATATTTGGTATTTTATCTTTGATGAATAGGAAGATCCTCACCAAGGCAGATAATACAGTTAATTTAAAAAGTGGCTTTGGTGGAGCCTTCAGAAAACAAATATATTTGCTTTTGGTTGTTATTTTTTCCCATAGCACCCAAAGGTAGTTAATATTTAAATGGTTGTAAAAAAATACCGCCCCCAACACACGCTGTGTTTAAGCTGATTTTGAATCTGAATACTGTTCCATTTGTGAAAGAATCATGGCATATGGCACACAACTGTCAGCTCTAAAATGTTTGCACCATGGCTCTTTTCTCTTCCCCAAATTTTAAAATGTTTAACTGGTTAGAACAAAAGAAAATGGAATTTAGTAGTCCACTCAAACAATTTCTGGTTTTGGATTTTGCTTAAATCAAAGTTAATACATTTCACTATGAGGGTCCAATGTAACCAACTTACGATCATCTGCAGTAAAAAATTAGTTGGTGACATAATTTTTTATTTTTAACATTTTCTTAACATTGTCTATGCCATTTGTCCTTTTATTAAAAGGATAAAAAACAAATAAAAGGGATACTTGGATATATGGCAACACTATAGTTATAAATAAATACAAGTAGAATGAAGAAGAGCTTTGCAAAAAGAAGTTTTTATATATTAAGTCTGTGAAACTAGAATGTCTGACCGTATTTTCACAAGGACATTATTTTAAAGTATTGAGATTCAAACAGTTTCTGGTGTATGAAGCATGAATAATTTTGTGGAGCTGAAAAAAGAAGCTAACAGGCAGGTAGAGAGAAGTAGGTTTAACATAAAATAAGAACATGAAGTTGTCTGGATGGCGAAAAGATTGACAAAAACTCTGGTTCTTCTCTCATTCATGAGAACCTACTTAGAAAGCGTGGTTTTCTGAAAAGTTTGTAGGCCAGTGGGATTGAGTGCTACACTTGGAACAGTGTTCTGACTACTGTGCCAGATGAGAAAATGGCCCCAGGTTTTAGGAACCTATCCAGATTGGTGGTAATATTTTCTAAAGTTAACATGAAATACTTTACTCAGTCTTGTTTTGACGGGATCAAACCTGAATGAGTTTACTTTTTTGTTTCATTCAGTTGGTTTGAGTCTCGCTGATATGGCACATAAACAAAATACCTTTTCCTTGTATTGGAAAACAGGTTATAAGCATAGCCTTTAATTTGAAAAACAGCCCAGCTGCTCTTACTATTTATTTCTTTCACCTTCATGGCAGATTTCATTGTAAATGTACACATACCTTTTCCCAGAGTTGGACTTTATCCCAAGACTATCATTATTTATGTGAAGAAACATGCATAAATGCCACCTGGACTCTGTGTTACAATATACTTTTAGTTTATGCTGTTAGAGAAAATTCATTTAGATCCATATTGGGTTTTTGCATTTAAATTGCGTTTGATACAAACAACATAAATATTTTACTATAAAGATCTAGTTTGAATATAATTTAACATTTTTAACCTCTTTAAAGTTGATCTTTAATATTCTTGTCATATGGAATATTTTTACAGCTGCTTGACAAATACACAATCGAGAATTTAAAGGCTTAGATAAGTGAAAGGTAGTATTTCACACATCTGTAGGTTTCTACCTTTAGTCTTGCTTCTTAACAACTCTGGTTTAGGAAAAAGCTTATATGAAGTTGATCCAGTTGAAATATCTAAGCACTATCTGTATTGCCCTCCTCACTACCATGTGTAAGTGGGATCTGATTGGACATTATTTTCACCCATGTAACAACTCATGACAAACCATATGAAAGAAGCCTCACCTCACATCTCCCTTTAAGGTCATACCACAATTTGCTAATTCTAGTAAGTTATTTCAGTAATTTAAAACTTATGATATAATGAAAAATATTTGATCAATAATTACTTTTGTCATTGCTAAATCTGGGAAGTTTACTTTTCTTCTGCAAGCCCCAGAAATCAGATATATATAGATATAGATATAGACATAGATATAGATATATAATTACTAAATTTGGACTTTCACAGATATCATATCAGCTCTAGTACTCTTTGGCCTAAAGACATATTGCAACTTGAAGAGCATGTGGTTGACAATGTTGTATAGCAGCTGGCGCAAAAGGAAGCTGGCAGAGCATAGCTTGGAATGAGAATAAAATAAGACTTTGCTAGTTGCCATGACACGCTTTGCCATCTTGAATACAAATTGCTACTAGAGTTATCTTATTAGCAACTGTCTGTATTATAATATTGTGAACATCTATATTTTTGAAATAAAAAAGCCAAGTTTCTATAAATATTTACATATCCCTATATAATTATTTTATTAACAGACAAAAATTATATATATTTATGACAAACAACTTATATTTTGATATACACATACACTGTGGAATAGCTAAATTAAACTAATTAATATATCTATTACATCACATTATCATTTTTTGTGGTAAGATTTCCAATCTATGGTCTTAGCAGTTTTCAAATGTATAGTATCATTGTTATTAACTACAGTCACCATGTCACACAATAAATTGAGTTTATTCCTCCTGTTTAACTGAAATTTCATATCCCTAGACCAATATCTCCCCATACCACCCCACCCAACCTGCCAGACCCTAGTAACCACCGTTCTATTCTGCTTCTATGAGCTCAACTGTTTTAGATTCCACATGTAAGTGAAATCATGCTCTATTTTTGTGCCTGACTTATTTTACTTAGGCTAACATCCTCCAAGTTCACCCATGTTGTCACAAATAATGGCATTCCCTTCAAATTTAAGGCTGAATAGTATTCTATCGTGTTTTTGTGTCAGTTTTCACACTGCTATAAAGACACTACCTAAAGTTGAATAATTTACAAACAGCAGAAGTTTAATTGATTCACAGTTCCACACGGCTGGGGAGGCCTCAGGAAGCTTACAATCATGGAAGAAGGCAAAGGGGAAGCAGGCATATTCTTTGCAAGGTGACAGGAAAGAGAGAGGGCTCAGGGGAAACTGCCACTTTTAAAACCATCAGATCTTATGAGAACTTCATGCCTTCCCAACAATTCCCCAGAGCCTTAAGTCATTCCAGCAGTAGCCCAAAGTTTAAGTACAAAGTCTGAGACAAGGCAAGTCCCTTCCACCTATAAGCCTATAAAATCAAAGCAAGTTAGTTACTTCTAAGATACAGTGGGTTACAGGCCTATTTCTCCATAAGGAAGGGCAAAGGGGATTTTTTTATCATGAAGAAATTGGCCAAAACAAAGGGGCCACAAGGCCCCAGGCAAGCCTCAAACCCAGCTGAGCAGTCACTAAATCTTAAAAATTCAAAATCTCCTTTGACTCTACAGTCTCACATTGAGGATACAGTGATTCAAAGGGTGGGATACAAAGGCCTTGGGCAGCTCCTCCCCTATGACTGCTTTCATGACCTAGCTTTAAGAACCTGCAGCTTTTCCAGGTGCACAGTGCAAGCTGCTGGTGGATCTACCATTCTGGCATCTGAAGCATAGTTGCCCTTTTCTTATAGCTTCACTAGGCAGTACCTCAGTGGGGACTCTGTGTGGTGACTCTGTTTGGGGGCTCCAACCCCACATTTCCCTTCCATACTGCCCTAGCAGAGGTTCTCCATGAGGGCTCTACCCCTGCAGCAGACTTCTGCCTGGACATCCATACATCCTCTGAAATCTAGGTAGAGGCTCCCAAAAGTCACCTCTTATCTTCTGTGTACCTGTAGGCCTAACACCACGTAGAAACCACCAAGGCTTGGGGCTTGCACCTTCTCAAGCAATGACCTGAGCTGTAAGTTGGCCCCATTTAGCCATAGCTGGAGCTGGACTGTTTAGGACCCAAGGCACCTAGTGCCCAGGCTTCACTGAGCTGCTGGGTCCTGGGCCTGGCCCAGGAAAGCATCTTCTCCTCCTAGGCCTCTGGCCCTGTGATAGGAGGGCTGCTTTGAAGATCTCTGACATACCCTGAAGACTGTCCTGGAGACATTTTTCCTGTTGTATTGGTGATTAACATTTGATAGCACATCACTTATGCAAATTTCTGCAGCTGGCTTGATTTCCTCCCCAGCTAATAGATTTTTCATTTCTACCACAAGAGCAGGCTATACATTTTTCAAACCTTTATGCTCTGCTTCCTGTTTAAACACAAGTTCCAATTTTAAACCACTCTTTGTGAATGCATATAACTGAAGGCTTTCAGAATAAGCCAGGCCACCTTTTTCTTTGTTCTTTATTCTTTACTCTTATTTTTATGAATGTGTTACTGCTTACTATTTATTCTTATATTTTATGAATGCTTTGCTGCTTAGAAATTTCTTCTGCCTGATACCCTAACTCATTTCTTTTATATTCAAAGTTGAGATCTCTATGGCAGGGACAAAATGCCACCAATCTCTTTCCTAAACTATAGCATGAGTGACCTTTACTCCAGTTCCCAATAAGTTTCTCATCTCCATGAGACCACTTCAGCCCGGACTTCATTGTCCATATCACTATAGGCATTTTGGTCAAAACCATTCAGCAAGTTGCTAGGATATTCCAAACTTTCCCACATCTTTCTGTCTTCTGAGCCCTCCACATGTTTCCAGCCTCTGTCAGTAACACAGTTGCAAAGTCGCTTCCACATTTTCAGCTTATCTTTATAGCAGTATTTCACTTTTGGTACCAATTCTCTGTATACAGAAGTCTGGTTTCACTTGCTATAAAGATACTACCAAACTGGATAATCTATAAAGGAAATAGGTTTAGTTGACTCACAGTTCTTCATGGCTGGGGGGCCTCAGGAAACTTAAAATCATGGTGGAAGTTGAAGGGGAAGCAGGCACCTTCTTCACAAGGTGGCAGGAGAGAGAGAGACAGAGAGAGAGAGAGAATGCACATGGAGGGAAACTGCCAATTTTAAACCAACAGATCAAGGAAATAAGAGAGGACACAAACAGATGGAAAAACATTCCATGTTCCATGTTCATGGTTAGGAAGAATCAGTATCATGAAAATGGCCATACTACCCAAAGTAATTAATAGATTCAATGCTATCCCCATCGAGTTACCATTGACTTTCTTCACAGAATTGGAAAAAAACCACCTTAAACTTCATATGGAGCCAAAAAAGAGTCTGCATAGCCAAGAAAATCCTAAGTAAAAAAAAAATCTGGAGGCATCACGCTACCTGACTTCAAACTACCTTACAAGTTTTCTCATTACTGAAATGAAAAAAGCATGGTACTGGTACCAACACAGAGATATAGATCAATGGAACAGAACAGAGGCCTCAGAAATAATGCCACACATCTACAATCATCTGATCTTTGACAAACCTGACAAAAACAGCAACAGGGAAAGGATTCCCTATTTAATAAATGGTCTTGGGAAAATTGACTAGCCATATGCAGAAAGCTGAACCTGGATCCCTTCCTTATATCTTATACAAAAATTAACTCCAGATGGATTAAAGATTTAAACATAAGACCTAACACCATAAAAGCCCTAGAAGAAAACCTAGGCAATACTATTCAGGACCAAGGCATGGGCAAGCATTTCATGACGAAAACACCAAAAGCAATGGTGACAAAAGCCAAAATCGACAAATGGGATCTAATTTAACATAAGAGCTTCTGCACAGCAAAAACGAAAACCAAAAACCTATCAGCAGAGTGAATGGGCAACCAACAGAATGGGAAAAATATTTTTCAACCTACCCATCTGACAGAGGACTAGTATCCATAATCTACAAAGAACTTAAACAAATTTACAAGAAAAGCAAACAAACAACATCAAAAAGTGGGCAAAGGATATGAACAGATACTTTTCAAAAGAAGACATTTATACAGCCAACAAACATATGAAAAAAAGCTCATCATCACTGGTCATTAGAGAAATGCCAATCAAAACCACACTGAAATACCATCTCACGCCAGTTAGAACAGCAATCATTAAAACATCAGGAGACAACAGATGCTGGAGAGGATGTGGAGAAATAGGAACACTTTGACACTGTTGGTGGGAGTGTAAATTAGTTCAGCCATTGTGGAAGACAGTGTGGTGATTCCTCAAGGATCTAGAAATAGAAATACCATTTGACTTAGAAATCCCATTGCTGGATAGATACCCAAAGGATTATAAATCATTCTATTATAAAGACACATGCACACATATGTTTATTGCAGCACTGTTCATAATAGCAAAGACTTGGAAGCAACCCAAATGCCCATCAGTGGTAGACTGGATAAAGAAAATGTAGCACATATACATCATGGAATACTATACAGCCATAAAAAAGGATGAGTTCATGTTCTTTGCACAGACAGGGATAAAGATGGAAATCATGATTCTCAGAAAACTGATACAAGAACAGAAAACCAAGCACCCTATGTTCTCACTCATAAATGGGTATTGAACAATGAGAACACATGGACACAGGGAGGGGAACATCACACACCAGGTCCTGTCTGTGGGTGGAGGGCTAGGGGAGGGATATCAGCAGGTGGAGGGATAGGGAAGGGATAGGAGAAGGAGAAATACCCAATGCAGATGATGCGGGGATGGATGCAGCAAACCACCATGGCATGTGTATACCAATGTAACAAACCTGGATGTTCTGCACATGTACCCCAGAACTTAAAGTGTAATAAATAAATAAATAGTCAGAGTTGATTTAGTAATAGCTTATGCCAGAGAGGAAATGAAAGTTCATCATGGAGGAAGAGTGACATGATCTGACATGGGTTACAAAGAGACAACTCTGTCTACTGTGTTGAGAAAATAATGAAGGCAACAAGGGCAGATGCAGCTATTGCAGTCATGCATGTAAAAAAAGTAGTTTGGATTGGGAGAGGAATGGTGGCTGCAGAGAGACATTGCTGAGATATGAATATAAAGACACAGCTGCTGTTAATGTGGGGTATAATGGGACAAGCATTCAAGGATGACCCCAAGATTTCTAAAATATAGTGTTCCCACTTATTGTGGGAGACCTGAAATCTATGTGGTATTTGCAGTGAAAAGTGAATTATAGAAAGAAAACAGTTTGTCAGACTTGTGTGAAGAGAGCATAGAACAGTTAGGAAATTAAAAGTAATTTTAAATAAATTTTTAGATGAACTGAATGGGGTTTTACAAATCCTAACACTTTTTCTTTCCTCTAGGGATTCTTTTGAGAATTAAATTAGACAGGTCTGATATTAATGATATTCCACTTTACTAATAACTGGGATAGTCATGTGATGCAAAGCTAGAACAAAGTAATATGAACATAACACAACCTGGACGGACAAAGTATTTATTATGCCCTTCCCAATTAACCAAAAATGACAAAACTCACAGATCAAATTCCATCTGATTTGCCCCAGAGAGTCCAGCAGATAACTTGGACCACAGTAAAAGCAGATCAATCAGAGTAACAGGCAGATGTTGCACAAATATGCTCATGATATGGAAGACATGAAGCACAAAACATATCAACATTATCTGTTGATGTAGCAGAAGCCTAGCAAGGTTCTGTGTATATTCTGTGCAAGAGGTTTGTAAGTACCTTTTCTAGGAAGGGATTGGCACAAATACTCACAAATGATCTAGAAGTGCCCAGTAATGACAATGTCTTTGGGGTGTGGCAAGGGGAGGAAGTGACTAAAGTAGACTGGATAGAAGTAGTTTGTCCAGAGGTTATCAAAGATCATCCACAGGAATGTTGAAGTCCTCCAAAATAAGAGAATTTAGGAGATTTAGGAAATAAAGTGATTCAGGTTCTAGAGTTTTGTTGAACAAGGAAAGATGACCAGGACTTTGACAAGACAAAGATAATTAGAAGGTGATGCAGACAGAGAGCATGAGCTTCAAAACATGAATGTCATTTTATGATAGAATGAAAAAGAGATATTCTAAAAATATGGATTTTCTTCTAAACCTTTTTAAAATGTAGATTCCTGGGTTTGTGGTAGAAATTTTTAGAAGAGATAGAAGTAGGAATTTAGAACAGTAACACAGAGAGGAAGCAAAAATTAACACGAAAATGAGACTATAAGAGAATTTAAATGATCAGAGGAGAGTTGATAAGGCATAAAGAGAAATGCAGGTGGTAGAGGTGGTAGCAATGCTGGTTGTGAACAGCAAAGTTCCTTTATTTGGATTCAATTGTTTTCTACATTGTTTAAGAGGTTCATATTTGTTGTGTGGCTACAGAAGAACAACTCAGTCTTTCTTCAGAGCCCCTGATGTATGGGTCTCAGGGAGTTATAGAATATGTGTCTCTTAAGGCTGGCAAAGGAAAAAGTCCTATTAATCATGGCTATTTTCTCAGATCTGAGACTCTGTGCAGTGAGTGGGATGTTCAATAAGTGTTCAATAAGTGTCTATATTGGTTTTATACAGATATAAAATTCTTATATCTTTGATATATGCTTCCTTAAGTTAAACATTCAAACAAGAATAGTTTCTCAAGATGGTAAGTTACAAATAATACAAAAAAAAAAAAAAAAAAAAAAAAAAAAAAAAAAAAAAAAAAAAAAAAGACTCCATCTCAAAAAAAAAAAAAAAAAAAAAAAAAAAACCAAAAATTTTACTGTCCGTAGATGTAAATTAGATTAATTCACTATTTTTCTTCTAAATTTTCTATTTGTTCTTTGCCTTTTAGTTTCAGATGAAGAAAACAGCAAAAATTGATAATGTAATATTGGAAATGTTATAAGCAGATTTTTCAACAGAGGCATGTGTCCATTCACTATTACACTTGGATCACTGGAGGTGAATGAATGTCCCAGTCTTCCTTTCAAATCACTAACACTAGTGGTTTCACCCTGAATGTATCTTGCCCACTCATGAAGTGAGCACATGCAAACTGAACATAGGCAAGTTGTGTGTGTGTGTGTGTGTGTGTGTGTGTGTGTGTGTGAGAGAGAGAGAGAGAGAGACGGAGAGAGAGAGCGATTTGGACTGTAATAGCTTGAGTCTGCTTGAAATAAGCCTCCATCTTCTTTCCACCATGAAACAGCTACTACTAAACTAGATATTATATCTTGGTTTATTGGTTTATTCTGTTGTGGTCAATGAAAGAATGTTAACACGGAGATTTTGAACAGGTAGCAAAAGCTAACCTAAAAAGAATGTCTGGGGAAAATTCCCAAACTGATGGCTTTGAGGAGAAAAAGAGCAAAATTAAATACTTGTGAATAATTTGCAGAAATCCGTATTAGAAACTTAGTAACAACTAACATCAACATCATCAAACATGGCTCTGCTGATCAAAAAGTACAATAGTTTATGAAGTATTTATATCAACATTAGTTGATGATAATAAACTTGCAAGATTAGAGAGTATATCTTACAACTTAAAAAATATTGTGACATTATATATATATACACATATATATATACATACATATATATATATATATATATACACATATATGACCTCGCAGAATAATGTAGAAAGTGATAGTAGCAATCACTAAGTGTAGATTATATACCATGCAAAAATAGGCAAATATTATTTTAAGACATCACGGAAAGCCATATTATTGGAATTTAATAATTGAACATAAGGACACAAGAAACAAATATCTCTATTTCTAGTAAATTACAAAGTTTCATATCCTGTAATAAGTCCCACATAATAGAAAATGATGTGTATTTTACAAGGGCTAAAGTATTATAACTCAATGTAAACTCCATTATTCTCCATTATTCTTTATGCTTAATATTCCTTTACTGTTTTGGGGGGATATAATTGATATACAAAAATTCACATATTGAATGTGTACAATTTGATGAGTTTGGATCTATCCAAACACCAAACACCCACAGTACTATCACCAAAATCAAGATAATAGACATATCCATCACCTCACACAGTTTCCTTATATCTCTTGGGGTAGGGTGCTGATAAGAATATTTAACGTAAGATCAACACTCAACAAATTTTGAGGTGTATAATCCTACAATACTGAATTATTACATTTAGACACTATGTTGTACAGCAGAGCTCTAGACTTTTTTCACCTACCGATATGGTTTGGCTCTATGCTCCTGCCCAAATCTCTGTCAAATTGAGGCTACTATAAGTTTGACTATTATAAGTACTTTATATAAGTGGAACCATGCTGTATTTATCCTTTTGTGGCTGGCTTATATCATGTCATAATATCCTAGGTGTTCACCCATGTTGTTGCAAATGGTAGAATTTCCTTTTTGAATGCTGAATTGTACTTTATTGTATGTATGTTGTACATTTTCTTTATCCATTCATCTATTCATTGCCGCTTGGATTCTTTCCATAAATTGGCTTCCGTGAATGCTTCACTGAGCATGGAAGTGCAAATATATCTCTTTGCAACACTGATTTCAATACTTTTGGGTATATACCCAGAAGTGAGATGGGTGGATCCTATGGTAGTTCTAATTTTTTTTGAAGAACTGTTTTCCACATCTGCTACACCATTTTATGTTTCCACTAAGAATGTACCAGGGTTGCAATTTCTTCGCATCCTCCCTAACACTTATCTTTTTTAAAAAAAATCATAGCCAACACAATGGGTTTGAGGTGATATATCTTTGTAATTTTAATTTGAATTTTTCTGATAATACTGTGTTGAACATCTTTTCATATATTTATTTGTCATATGTATATATAAATATATATTAATATACAAACATTAATTACATATAAATATTAATATATATATTAATATATATACATATGACAAATAAGTATATGAAAAGATGTTCAACACAGTATTATCAGAAAAATATATATATTTATATATATAATATATATAATGTCTTACTTGGATCCTATATGTAGCAAATCCTAAAGATTCCATACACACACATGCACACACACAAACACAGGCATGCACTACCTACTAGAACTGATAAATTTAGTAAAGTTCCAGGATACAAAACCAACACATAAAAGTCAGTTCTAATTCAATACACTAATAACTATCCAAAAAAGTTTTTAAAAAAACATTATTTACAATAGTGTCGACAATAATAAATTACTTAGGAATAAATTTAAACAAGAAGGCAAAAGATCTGCATACTGAAAATAATAAAACACTGATGAAAAAAATTAGAGGAGACAAAAATAAATCCTATGTTCACAAAAAAAATCCTATGTTCATGAATTGGAAGAATTAATATTGTTAAAATGTACATACTAGCCAAAGTGATCTACACAGTCAATGCTATCCCCCAAAAAAAATCCCAATTGCATTTTTTACAAACATAGAAAATAACAATCTTAAAAATTATTTGGAAACCCAAAAGAGCCAAATGGTCAAAGTGGCCTCGAACAAGAACAAAGCTAGAGTTGCCACACTTTCTGATTTCAAAATATAATACCAAACTATAGTAATTACAAGAGTATGATACTAATATAAAGATATAAACAATGGAACAGTATAGAGAACACAGAAGTAACCCCACTCATAGGGTCAACTGATCTTTAACAAAGATGCCAGGAATACATAATGGAGAAAATATACTGTTTTCCACAACTGGTTCTAGGAAAAGTGATTATCCACATGCAAAAAAAAATGAAATTGGATCTCTACCTCACCCATACACAAAAGCTCAACTCAATGAATTAAAGACAAAGACTTGAAACAATAATAAAATATCTAGAAGAAAACATAGGAATAAATCTTCTTTATATTAATCGTCATAATAATTTCTTGGATGTAGCACCAAAAGTACAGCCTATACAAGCCAAAGTAGACAAATGGTGCTATATAAAACAAAAGAGCTTCTACACAGCAAAGGAAGCAATCAACAGAATGAAAAGGCAATGTATAGAATGAGAGAAAATATTTGCAAACCTTATATTTGATAAGGAATTTACTTGTAAAATATTTAAAGAACTCCTACAACTGACTACACCAAAAACAAACAAAAACCCCAAAACAAAACATCATGTGCTGTGATGTGTGCCTGTACTCCCAGCAACTCAGGAGTTTGAAACAGGAAGATTGCTTGAGTCCAGGAGTTCAAGGATAACCTGGGCAACATAGTAAGACCCCATCTGTAAGATAAAAACAAGAACCCAAACAACAACAACAACAAGTAACCCAATTAAAAATGGACAAAGAGCTTAATATTTTGATATCAATAT
Source organism: Cebus imitator (assembly GCF_001604975.1). Classification (NCBI taxonomy): domain Eukaryota; kingdom Metazoa; phylum Chordata; class Mammalia; order Primates; family Cebidae; genus Cebus; species Cebus imitator. Next base: position 5,691,269 of record NW_016107341.1, read on the forward strand.
TCTATTTTCTTAAGTTTTAGATTGAGTTGTAATAAGTCTGTGCCTTTAGAATATAAGTGTTCTTGTGGTTGTTTATTAAAATCTAAAATAATAACCACAAAGTTTCTTTGTTCCTATCCTTATATCTTTCATTATCATTAAAGAATCTGATCAAGTAATAAACACATTAATAAATACCAACCCAATTCCATTACTCTCTATTTGTCCCATGAGCTGTGGTTAGGAAAAGCAAAAACAAAAACAGGAATGAAAAAAATAATTAACAGCATCAAATTTTGTGACATTGACTTTAGGGCCAGCATTCAGTGATAGAGAGATCTGTGTTTGCTGGCAGACAGTGAAAGTTTCATGAAAAAGATGGGTCTAAATGATGGAAACAAAGACATAGATAGGGTAATTCCATGACCCACTGGGAAAGAAAAACATAAAAAAGCTTAAAATAGATTTAAATTATACCAAATCAAAGAAACCTACATTTACATACACATCTTCTTGAGAGATGTAGTATGGAGGTTTTCATGTTTCAAAAAAGATAGGCCATATATATATATCTGTATGTGTATATTTATGTATGTATATATATACACATATATATTCCTTTGTATATATTATATATGCTATGTAGTATATATAATATATATGCATATATGTAGTACATATATGCATATACATACATATATACTATATAGAGTGTATACACACACATACACACACACGGATTCAAAATATCTTGAAAATATAATTGGCTCTCTTTAGACCAAAAAGCCTTTAACTCTCAAACAATCTGGGAAACTGCAGACTTCCTTTAGAGATGATATTGCTCCCACCCCTCCCCCAACCTCGCATCTGCAGCCCTGCACCACCCTCCATGTTTCTCTTGAAAAAGAGCAAAAAAGTGTAATGCTAGGATTGTATTATAGAGCCTTCTTGCCGCTATGTCGAAACTGGCATGGAAAGAACTATTTCAAAGGATAATGAAAAGTTACAACAAGCATCGTTCACTATCATCTGTATATCCACATTGTGTGAATGAGTATCACTGTGAATTAGTAAGCATTTCTGAAGCTCATAATGAAATAATTACATATATGTTAGTGTTTCATGATGGTGGTTACAGATCTGCTTTGGTTTGTTTTCATTTTGTTGGCTTCATATTAATAAGTGCAATGCTAAAAAATCAAATAAAAGCAGGTTTAAACTTGAGGCTGCCCATTTGATGTTAAGTGGATGGGTAAAATTTGAGTTTTCAAAGACTCATATACATTGAATATCACAGATAATATTGAAATGTCTAAGGTAAATTAAAAAGGTAATATCTTTCTCACGTCTCAGAAAGAGGGGAGGAATTTCCTGAGGACAATATTTTGAATTGTTTTTTCATATACAAATGTACTACAATAATTGCAAGTAATGTGAAACTCCCTCATCAGCAGACCAGTGTTTTGTGTTTCCTGAAACAATGGAACCACAGCCATAAACATATTTCACCTCTTGTCTGGCTTGTCTCCATTTGGAGACACAGACAGGTATTCATAAGGCTCTGAGATCTGGAAAAGCCAAATAGCAAACATGCCTGGCAGAATCTCAAGTTCTCTTTTTATTTGTTTTTGAAGAACTTAATTTTGATTTTAAAGTCATAATTGTGGCAAAGAGAGTTTAATCTGTACCATACAGATTGTTTATTGTAATCTTAACCAAATATCATTTTATAATTTTTGTCAAAATATTAAACATTTAATGTACATAAGGCTATTATGGTTTCTTCTGAATAGCACAATTATTTCTTTAAATTTTGCAAGAATTCCTGACATCCGATTATATTAAAAACCAAACCAATATTTTCTGAAATCAAAAGTTTGGATACTCATCCTAGCCATACGTTTTAACATATTTGGTGAAAGTCATGGAACATGTAAATAAGAAGATGTAAATATCATCCAGTGACTATTAATGTGGTAAAATAAATGATATTTAACAATGTAAAAACCACCAAAGTTATCTGTATATCTGCAGGAATAAAAAAACTTTGCAATTAAATTTGAAATAAATGGGAATAGAAGCTTTTCAAGAATATTTTTCTCCCATTTTTGTCAATAGTTATAAGGGGAAATTATATTGAGTATTTTGGGGAAAAATGTAAGAAACCTCATTCAGAAATTAAGCATCTTTAAAATTTCCTGTAGTTTTCTCTGTTTGATTTTTTTTGGGGGGGGCAGCATAATATATATTCTGCCCGTGAATATTAAAGATGGAATTTATATCAATTTAATTTTGATTTAAAAATTAAGTTCTATATCACTTTTCTGAGTTAAGGATTTTGAATATACTAAAACAACTCGTTTTTTATTTAATATTGCCACTTTCTTTGCTCAAGTTTCTTAGCACTCACTTTTGAGGCTCCCTTAAACTTTCCTGGCATTTGACTTTTCCATTCTCCTCTAATTCTTTTATAAGCGTCGTCTGGCTTTTCTACCCAGTAAGGAACTACTAAATTCAGCAAAGTTTTTTAGCCGAGTTCATCTCAGTCATTAATTAGCACTTGGAAATATTTAGTCACAAAAAAATCAAATTATTTAGAAAATGTTTCTAATGTTAAAGGTTTTACATACTTCATCATAAATGAATAATGTCTAATTTTGGAATCAGATTATAAAAAAGAAAATATGGAATTATTCTAATGAACACATGGAATGATGAATTTTTGCATTGCATGGCTATTCAATTAAGGTTTAAGTGATAATTTGGGGGCTCCTTGTCTTGCTGATTTCTTTATAGCGAAATATGTGGATTGGCTCCAGGTTTTGATTAGGAAAAGGCCTTGGCAGATCATTTTCTTTTTATTTTTTTCTTTTATTTATTTTTATTTTTATTTTTTTCCCATTTATTTATTTTATTGCATTTTAGGTTTGGGGGTACATGTGAAGAACATGCAAGATTGTTGCATAGGTACACATGTGGCAGTGTGATTTGCTGCCTTCCTCCCCATCACCTACATCTGGCTTCTCTCCTCTTGCTATCTCTCCCCAGCTCCCCACCCCTCACCATCCCTCCCCTATTTTCCCCCAACTGACCTCAGTGTGTAGTGCTCCCCTCCCTGTGTCCATGTGTTCTCATTGTTCAACACCCACCTATGCGTGAGAACATACGGAGTTTGATCTTCTGCTCTTCTGTCAGTTTGCTGAGAATGATGGTTTCCAGGTTCATCCATGTCCCAACAAAGGACACAAACTCATCGTTTTTGATGGCTGCATAATATTCCATGGTGTATATATGCCATATTTTCCCTATCTAGTCTATCATCGATGGGCATCTGGGTTAGTTCCAGGCCTTTGCTATTGTAAACAATGCTGCAATGAACATTCATGTGCACATGTCCTTATAGTAGAACGATTTATAATCCTTTGGATATATACCCAGTAATGGGATTGCTGGGTCAAATGGAATTTCTATTTCTAGGTCCTTGAGGAATCGCCACACTGTCT
>NW_016107341.1:5696065-5704109 GCF_001604975.1 Cebus imitator
CCTTTATTTCTCTTTCTTGCCTGATTGCTCTGGCTAGAACTTCCAGTACTATATTGAATAGGAGTGGTGAGAGAGGGCATCCTTGTCTAGTGCCAGATTTCAAGGGGAATGCTTCCAGTTTTTGCCCATTCAGTATGATACTGGCTGTTGGTTTGTCGTAAATAGCTTTCATTATTTTTATATACTTTCTGCCAATACCTAGCTTATTGAGGGTTTTTAGCATAAAGGGCTGTTGGATTTTGTCAAAGGCCTTCTCTGCATCAATTGAGATAATCATGTGGTTTTTGTCTTTGGTTCTGTTTATGCGGTGAATTACGTTTATAGACTTGCGTATGTTGAACCAGCCTTGCATCCCCGGGATGAAGCCTACTTGATCATGGTGGACAAGCTTCACCCTCCACCATGATGCAATTTTCCTGAGGCCTCCCCAGCCATGTCTCCTGTACACCCTGTGGAACCATAAGCCAAATAAACCTCTTTTCTCCATAAATTACCCAGTCTCAGGTATGTCTTTATAGTAGTGTGAAAACTGACTAATACAGAAAATAGGTACCAGAGAAGTGGGGTCTTACAATAAAGATACCTGAAAATGTGGAAGTGGTGTTGGAACTGGTAATGGGCAAAGGTTGGAAAAGTCTGGTAGGTTCAGAAGAAGACAGGAAGGTGAGGGAACGTTTGGAACTTCCTAGAGACTTGTTGAATGGTTTGGACCAAACTGCATATGGTGATATGGACAGAGATGGCCAGGCTGATGAGGTCCCAGATGGAGATGAGGAACTTATTGGGAATTGGAGTAAAGGTCACTCTTGCTATGCATTGTGCCGCTGCTTTAGGGATCTGTTGAACTTTAAACTTGAGAAAGATGATTTAGGTTATCTGTCAGAAGAAATTTCTAAGCATTAAGCATTCAGGATGTGACCTGGTTGCTTTTAACAATGTATGCTCATATGCATTCACAAATAGATGGTCTGAAATTGCAACTTATATTTAAAGGGGGAGCACAGCATTAAAGTTTGGAAAATTTGTAGCTTGACCATTTGTTAGAAAATAAAAGCCCATTTTCTGGAAGAAGGTCAAGCCAGCTGCAGAAATTTGTGTAAGTGAAGAGGAGCCAAAACAAAGAGAAAATGTCTCTAAGACATGTCAAGGACCTTTGTGGCAGTCCCTCCCATCACAGGCCAGGAGGCGTGTGAGGAAATAATGGTTTCATGGGCCATGTCCAGGGTTCCACTGCTCTGTGAAGCTTCAGGCTATGGTGCCCTGCATAAGATTGGTGACTTCTATGTGGTGTTGGGCCTGCAGGTGTGCAGAGGGAAAAAATTGAGGCTTGGGAACCTCCACCTAGATTTCAGAGGATTTATGAAAGTGCCTGCATGTCCAGGCAGAAGTCTGACGCAGGAGTGGAGTCCTCATGGAAAACCTCTACTTGGGCAATGCCAATGGGAAATGTGGGATTGGAACCCTGAAACAGAATTCTACTGGGTGACTACCTAGGGGAGCTGTGAGAAGAGGGCCATCATCCTCCTGGCCCCAGAACAGTAGATCCACCAACACATTGCACTGTGTGCCTGGAAATGCCAACAGCACTCATTGCCAGCCTGTGAAATGCATTGACTGTACCCTGCGAAGTCACGGGGGGGCGCTGCCCAAGAGCATGGCAGCCTACTTCTTGAATCAGTGTGACCTGGATGTGACACATGGAGTTAAAGAAGATCATTTTGAAGCTTTAAAGTTTAATGACAGCCCCAATGGATTTTGGACTTTCACAAGGCCTGTAGCCCCTTTATTTTGGCTAATTTCTCTCATTTGGAATAGGAGCATTTACCAAATTCCTGCACCCTCCTTTGTATCTTGGATGTAACTAACTTGTTTTTTATTTTACAGGCTCATAAGTAGAAGGGACTTACCTTGTCTCAGATAAGACTTTGGAATTGGACTTTTCAGTTAATGCTGGAATGAGTTAAGACTTTAGGGGACTACTGGGAAGGTGTAATTGTGTTTTGAAATGTGAGAAGGACAGGAAATTTGGAATGGTCCAGTGTCCAAATGATATTGTTAGGCTCTGTGTCCTCATCCAAATTTCATGTTGATTATAATCCTCAATGTTGAGGGACGTGCCTGGTGGGAGGTGATTGGATCAAGGGCTGATTTCTCCCTTGTTATTCTCATAATAGTGAGTGAGTTCTCAGGAGATCTGGTTGTTTGAAAATGTGTAGCACTTCCCCCTCTGCTCTCCCTTTCCCACCACCTTGAGAAGAAGGTCCCTGCTTCCCCTTTGCTTTCCGCAATGATTGTAAGTTTCCTAAGACCTCCCCAGCCGTGCCTCCTGTACAATCTGTGGAACGTTATTCAGATAAATCTCTTTTCTTTATAAATTGCCCAGTCTCAGGTAGTTCTTTACAGCAATGTAAGAATGGACTAATATACAGACAGACAAAATCATTTGGTGATACATCATAATATTTGGGGAGAATAGTCATAATATTTAAATTTTTGTTAGCACATTATTATGAATAAAATATATCAATTCATTAGATCATGCTAAAAATATTTCTTGCATCATCTAGTCAAGAACATTCTTGTTGAAGTCTATTGATGTAGTTATACACATATGCAATTATGTTGGATGTATACCTAGGGGTAAAATTTCTGAGTTAGAGTATATGTATACTGAACTTTAGTAGATGCTGCCAGACAATTTTACTAAATTGGTTATACTGGTGATAAAATGTTGGACAACTACAGTCTCTGCCTATACTTAAGAAGCCTAGAATCCAGGGGAGAAGCAGAAAAGTAAACAAAAATTTCAAAGTATGTTGATAAGCACCACTATAAAGGTTTATAAAAGAGCACTAAGTACTACAGTATGTATATATATATATATATATATATATATACATACAAACACATAAATGTTTGCTGAAATTTCCAAAAGAATATTATCATTACTATCATTGTAGCATATTACTGCTTCTGTATTATAAAATAACTAAAATCTGAACCTTATTTCAAACCATCAAGCCCCATGGGAAAATAAAGTTTGGTTTTATTAACAATTTTCCAAACAATGCCTAAATGCTTGAAGTCTAGAATGGTGAATTTCAGTTGAAGTTGATTCCAGCTGTTTAGCTTTATCAGATTATTTTCAGTTTTCTTAAAGTGGTAAATTCTTTCTTGCACTTCTGACTTAGACACTAATTCTCTGGGCATCTTCAATCATAGAAATTATCACACTCTTTGGAAGAACAAACTGGAACAGGAATCAGCATGGGTTGATTGGAGAAACTTTCTGCTGATTCATCCATCTGTCTGTCACTGACACACCTCAGGAAAAATTGCCTTGGGTATGAGTATTGAAAGGTAGATGGCTGAAACTATAATTCTTGAGGCAGTGGCAATTTTTGCTGTGTGATATCTACTAACAAAAGTTACATTTGAAAAATCAACCCCAGTCCTATTGTAACAAGTCATCAAGACTTGAAAAATCAGCAAGACATGGAGGTGATGAGTAGGTCATTCGGGACAGCAGGCAATAGTGAAAGTGGTTACAAACCATATTTCTTTTAACTTCCTTGACTGTCTGGATTCTAGCCAGGAACATCAAACCTTTGTTTTAGCCACACTACATGCATCCCAGTCTAAGAAGAGGGGTTGCTCAGAGGTCAGCAGCTATTGAGAATCACTGTGAGGGACACAACTGAGAATTGCCAGGAAAAAGTCATATGCAAACATGAGGATTACAAGGAACAATATAAACAGCCTTGGTCATAAAGACAGGGGCAATGTTTGGCTCTCTATTGTATTTCAACACCTTTCAATACAAGGTGCATGTTAGTTACTTGACAGATATCTGATAAATAACAGAGTAAAATGAATTACCTACTGAAAGAAAAAAATCTCAGAGTAAATAAGTTGAATGAACTAAGGTGTGGGGAGTGGGAAATACATTAGAGTTACGTATGTATATGTAAGAGTGTGTTCTTACGTGGATGTGTGTATATAAAATCACTTTGTAAATAAACTCATAATGTTTATAGCTAGAAGCTCCTTTTGAAATTATGCCATATTTATTATTTATTCATGTAAAATATTAAAAATATAATTTATATTCTTTATACAATACAAAAGAATACAATAGTGATTCTTTTTTAAGTACAGAATTTACTACATTGCAAATATTTTTCTAAGTACTAGTCTTCACATTAGCTCTGTTTAGATATGTCTTAGCTTAAGTTGTTTAGAAAACAGAGTCTGAAATTTTATGTACTAAGGCCTTACTGGAGGTGCAACCCTAGCATGGCAAAAGTGAAGTCAAAAGTAAAATCAGATCGCAATGGAGGGACAGCAAATGTGGCTGGCAGTTATTACTGAGTTGGTCATGGTTTCACAAGAAAACCAGCTGATTGTTCAGTCATGGGGGATATCTTCCAGCATTCATGATGGAATACTTCAAAACTGTCCTTGGATAAATTAAGGTAAAGGAATTTATCTAAAACTGTCCTTGGATAGATTAAGGGAAAGGAATTTATCTGTGGGCTCCTTCTGCCTCTTCTCTGTCACTAGACTAATTTCTCCCCACAGGGCACTAAAGCTTCTGTTCTTCAAGATGAACCACATACCAGAAAAACACTCTTTGTCTAAGTCTGAAAGTGCTGGAGGAACCTGAACCTCCTCCACAGCTCCTGCATAGATAAATCTTGGCTCTGGTAACCTGTGGCTTCTAACACAACTGGAATAATGAGGCAGTTTTGTAGCCTTTGTAGTTACTCCAGGGGCTGAAGGAACAGCCAGCAGTGTTAGGAGATGAGAGGATGCTTGGATAGTAGGAGGCAAAATAAATGGGGAAAAAAGAAATACTAGTATGGTCAGAGTAGGAACCATTTTATGCAAATGAAGAAACAGTGACACCTATAAGTAGCATGCCCAAGGTCATATAGCTAGAAAATGGCAAAGCCAGGATCTGACTCCAGATGCTTCTGACACCAAAGCCAGTGCTCTTAAATGTACAGTTCATCTTCAAGATGAACCACATACCAGAAAACAATCTTTGTCTAAGTCTGAAAGTGCTGGAGGAACCTGAACCTCCTCCACAGCTCCTGCATGGATAAATCTTGGCTCTGGTAACCTGTGGCTTCTAACACAACTGGAATAATGCCTCTAGTTCAGTTTAAATGGCATGCAGGAAAAAAATATTTACCAAGTACTTTCTGTACGTCTAACATAAGAAATCATAAAGAAAGTCATGAAATACATACATATGAAAATAAATCTAAAATAAATATTGTCTAGAAAGTAAATTTGTAGGAGGTCTAACACATTAAAATCATCTTACATCACTTGGTGTTAGGGATATGGTCATGGTTAAGGTGGATTGAACTTTAAAGGATTTGAGTCATTAAATAAATGGGTAAAGGCACATGAATGCATGTGAAATATAAGATCTCCATTCTTTCAAAATGAAAAATGCAAGTTGTAGAATAATATTTTTAGTAATATCATCTACTGAAGAAAGACATTGTAAGGCACAGAAGCCAGTCAGACCGGATCACTTGAAAGAGAAGTATTTACTTCTACCTTAGGCAGGGTGAGGGTAGAGCTTTTCACTTTTTATATTTTATACTTTTGTATTGTTCATTTTTTAAATAACAAATATTTCAAATAGTTTTAAATAACATTTTATATATTATGTTTCAATGTCCAAAGTTAATATGCATTACTTACAATTAAAAAACAATTTTCAGTTTGGAAAAAAAGTCATTGGCTTGTGGGTTTGTTTATTAGGTGGTTTATAAAAAATGTATGGTATCTCATTTCTTTCTTATGGCTCTATAATAGGTTTTACAAAAGGATGAGCAATGACCTAAATGTCTTCTTATCTTCCTTCAATTTAACCCTTTTCAACTTCATTCTGTAAGTCTTTCATTAAACATTTATCATTCCTAAATCTGCAAAGTCTAAAAGACATTGAAAGTCAGGGAAATATTTAGGTTACACCCAAGAGGCATTAAAACAATTATTTACAGCTTTTCTTTCACAAGACCTCAGAGGCAGCAAAGCAAAACAAGCATGTTCTTCTCATAGGAAAGTCTGCTTTTTGCAACATCTACATTTGTCTTTCTTAGGCTAAACCAAATTTAGAACAATGAAGGCATACTATCTCTATGAAGACAAAAGCTCTCTAAGCCCATCGGCCAAGTTTGCAAAATCTAAGATTCGTGAAATCTCTCTAGGTTCACTGAAGAAGCTCACAGTTTCCTAGGATTTCTCAAACAACCTTGCACACTGTGGAAACTGTGAGTATGCCCTTCTTTCACTGTAAGAAAAGGTTGCTCAATTCCTAGCTGGTTATGAGGAGAGATATAGCCCAAGCAACTGTGTCAGCAAGGGTTCAGAATTGCTATCGACCAAGTAACTCCTGTATGCCTCTCATATTTCCTCCTTCTGATCAGGACTGTTTTGTGCAGTTTTGCTATGCCTTCCCCAGCATTGCAGACTGAGTATATAGTGACCAGATAATCAGGTTTCATCGGTTCATAGGTCAGAAGACTCTGGATACAAAACACAATTGACGCTATTCTAGAAGGTAAGATCCTTGAATTTGAGCTGATGCTTTAGAGGGAGGAGACTCTAGGGACTTCGGATGGATGAGTTTACTTTTTCGTGTGTGAGGATATATCATTATTTGAAGACAAAGGGCAGACTCTGATGGTCAGCCTCATGGTCAGAAGTTTCTGGCTCCAGCCAAGCCTTCCCAGATCTGTATTCTCTACCAACATCTCACTGTAACCCCATGAGAGACCCAAGGCAGTACTACCCAACTGAGATGCTCTTGAATTTCTGACAAAAACCATGAGAGATAATAAATAATTATCATTGTTTTAGGATAAGAATTGGCAAAACTTCATGTAATAGCCAGATGATAAAAATTTTAGGCTTTTCAGGACATATAGTCTCTATAGCAAATACGCAACTTTGCTTTTTTAGCATGATAGTAGCCTTAATAGATAATAGTTAAGTGAGCATAGATTTGTTATAATAAAAATTTCCACTTTGTACAAATTTTACATATTAGTAAATACTATACTTATTTTGATTGTTTTCAACCACTGAAAAATGTAGGTAGCCTTTTTCGCTCACATGCTGTAAAAAATAAATAAATAAATAAACTGGATTATGCAAGTAGGACACAGTTTGCTGATCTTTTAAGCTATGAAGTTTTGGGATGATTCACTGTATAGCAACACATAATGTATAGAAGAGCCATTAGCAGGGTGCAGCGGCTAATGCCTATAGTTTCAGTACTTTGGAAGGCTGAGGTGGAAAGATTTCTTAAGGCCAGAAGTTTGAAAACAGCTTGGGGAACATGGCAAGACTCTATCTCTGCCAATAATAATAATAATAAAATAAAAAAATTTAAATTAGGTGGGCACCAGTAATTTTAGCTACTCAGGTAGCTGAGGTGGGAGGATTGCTTGAGTCCAGGAGACGTGTAACTGCACTCCAGCCTGGACAACAGAGCGAGACCTTTTCTTTCTTTCTTTTTTTTTTTTCTTCTAAAAGAAAAAAAAAGGAAAAGAAGGGCCATCGAATATCCTAAATAGGAAAAGCCCCAGGCAGCAAAAAGAGCAATAACTAAGTCCCTGAAATGAGATAGGTATCTCTGAGGGCCTGAATAGAAGAGTGCAGAGCAAAACAAAAGATGCCTCTACTCCAGATAGTTCCTCCCGTCATTAGATCCAGCTTTACCCCTGCAGTTCTTACACAACCTCATGCCAGTTCCTGTCCCTGTTCCCTCCCTTAGTCATGCCCTGAACTGAAAAGACTATTCAGTTTCTCTCAGTTTTAGAAACCCAATATTCTTTCCTTAATAATGCGGCTTTCAAAATGTGAATTCAAATGATTAATTTTCTAATTCGTATTTTCAATTTATCAGTTTCGAATACAAAACTCTAACATTCTGGTGTCTCATTCTCTCTGCAGTAGGAAACACTAGGGTAATGAAGGTACCTTAAGGTCAGTACGGTTGGGCCCTGCTTCGCCTCGC
>NW_016107341.1:5704604-5711910 GCF_001604975.1 Cebus imitator
TTTTTTTGAGGCGGAGTTTCCCTCTGTTGCCAGGCTGGAGTCCTTGGCGCGGCCTCCGCTCACTGCACCCTGCGCCTCCCAGGTTCAAGCAGTCTCCTACCTCAGCCTCCCGAGTAACTGCGACTACAGGTGCCCGCCACCACGCCTGGCTTTTTGTATTCCTAGTGGAGACGGGGTTTCACCATGTTAGCCAAGATGGTCTCTATCTCTGACCTCGTGATCCGCCCGCCTCGGCCTCCCGAACTGCTGGAAATACAGGCGTGAGCCACCGCGCCCGGCCTTCTCGTCTCATACTCCTGCTGCTGAGTCCTGCTGCCAAAAGCCCTGAGGTAAAGTGGTCCACTCACTTCCATAGTAAGACAACTACTGAAGGCTTCTCTAAGAGGGGTGGTAGTACCACAGATTTTCTCCCCTCAACCAGACCAGTCCCGAGTTGTTCTTGTGAACTTGGAAAGGCGTAAGGGGGTGCTGTGTTTGAATGTGATTCCTCCAACATTAATGTGATTGTCTTGGGTAGAGGGCACTTGATTTAGATCAAGGCCTTTAGGAAAGAGATTTCACAGTGTTCAGTCCTGTTGCCCTAATGTCTCTGCCATGTAAAGACGTAGAATTTCCCCTCTCCACAGCATGCAGCAACAAGGCATTATCTTAAAAGCACAGAAAAGGCCTTACCAGAAAGCCACACCTGCAGGTACTTTGCTCCTGGGCTTCCAAGCCTCCAGAACTGTGCCGGGGGCAGGGAGAAAAATTCTGTTTTTTACAGTCTCAGATGTTTTGTTATAATAGTACAAATGCTTTAAGAATTTAATACTGGAAAGCAGATACAGTTTTTTTGTTCTTTTTTTTTAACCAGTGTTACAATCAGCTACACTTGTGCAGACAGCTTTACTTTTACAGCACAACCACAGGGCCAAGGAGTATGATCAGAAAATATTCCAGTAGCAGTGCTTTGGGATGGTCAGAACTAGCCCTCCATTACAGCCATCTAGGTTCGAATCTTGAAAGCCCTGGCAAGGATTTCAACTCCTTCCCTTAAAGTGAGGCTCTCCTGGTATCTTGCTTGCCTTCCAGTGTGATTAGCCGGGACCAATCTATTTACAATAGAAATTAAGTAATGAATTAGAAATTTAAAGGGAAAAGGTGGAAATCCTCAGCCTCTTTTTCCTGCAACCTTCTTAGTCTCTATAAGAATTTCTCACTACTTTTCTAGTATTCTTTAAAAATGTTCCAAACCAATGGATGTAGGAAATAGGTATCAAGACTATATGTGTGTGCATACTTTGAGACCCAGATGTTGGCCTTGCTAAAAACAAAATCCAGTAACATTAAAATTTGTCCTATTACCTGATTCTTCCAGGATAACAACATTTCTTACCTTAAAATTGCTTAATTGAAAGAACCACTAAAGCTTTTCTTCTTAAAATAAATTAAGTTCTGAACTAACATAACTTCTAGAAAATCCCCTGGAAATAGATTCAGCTAGTAGCTACTAATTGCTTATCTGCTTACTCACAATACGTTTTAGAAACCAAGTAGTAATTCATTTGTTAAATTCATTAATTTAACAAATATTTGTGGAGCACTTAATATTTGACAGACACTGCATAAAGAAGTTACAAAATGCAACACAATTTAAAAGTGAGACAAAGGTAATGGATTTATTTCTTTCTGATACCAAGATAGTATGATTAGCTTGTTCATTTAAACATATGTAATTCAAACAAGGAAGGAAACTTCATCTTACAACTCTGCATTTAGAGAGAATAAAAGACTAATTAGGTTAGAGGAATTACAAAGCACTATAAAATAAGAAGCTGTCTGCACTAGTCAAAATTTGTTTCTACCTTAGTGGTTTTATAACTTATTTCTAGAAAGAAAGAATAAAAGCAGTGTTGCCAAGTTAATTCACATTCACCTACTTTCACTCACTCACTTATTGCTTATGTAACTAACTAGATACTTTTGAAAATAGTAACCCATTGATGAACAACTAAAGAATATACGTTAAAAATATCTCTTTACGTACAAATATTTTTAATAATGACTTAATCATTCTATATTGGAAGATTTACTGTCCATATAAGCAAGCATTCAAATCAAGAATTAAAAATGTTTTGCCATTGAAATAAATGATTCCACAATGACTATATAAATAAGTGGCTGAGTTTACTGAGTTATTATAAATTTATTCATGTGGTTTTGGAAATTTTAATAATAATGTGATCACTCCTGATACATAGGTCAATTTTAAAGTATTCTTGGTGGTGTTTGTGTTTGTTTTGTCTTTTAGCAATGAGATCTCTCTTTGTGCCCAGGCTGCAGTACAGTGACGTGATCATAGCTCACTGCAGCCTCAATCCCCTGGGCTCAAGCAGTCCTCCCCGATAAGCCTCTCTAGTCTCTAGAATAAGTCCCCAGTCACTGTGGCCAACTTTGATGCTTTTAATTTCCATCTCTCTATATTTTGGCATGACCTTGTAAGTAATAGCGGATCACAATTCAAAAAGATATCAACAAAAATGCTTTAGGGAGCCACCTATTGTATAATTCAGATAAATCTTAATTATTCTTCATTGGTGAAGTTAAAAAAAAAAAAAACCTAAAACATTAGAATGAGAATTAGTAAATCTGTTTGTAGATACTTTTCTAATACTAAAGAAGTGGCCTTGAGCAAATCACACACTCTTGGTGTATATTATCATTAGTGAAATGTATTATATGTATTCACCAGAACTCGCCACGATCACCTTTCTCACTCTTGGATTCTTTCTCTTTAGTGTAAAAGAAAAAGTCCCATCATAATTTTGGCCAGGAAGTTGGCTGCTGTTATGTGGTTTCATAAGTTATTTATTAAACTTTGCAAAAGTGACAGCCTGTATTGTGTAGCAGGGTCAAAAATACGGAAACAAAAGTTTTTCCTTATTCATCACTAAAACCATTTTAAAATTCCAGAGTTTTTACACGATATTTTTGAAAATCTTAACAAACTAGAAATAAGTTGACGGTGTGCCTGTGGTCTTAATGTAAGACAAAAGTTAAACTCTCACCTGTGGGATTGTGATTGTGACTGGGAGTGCAGAGAAATGACTGATTTTATGTTTTGGGTATTCAACATTCTTGTAAGAAGTAAGTATCTATTTCTAGGGATCATGATTCAGGTGCTATGTGTCTAGAACAGTATGTAGAGTTTGGAAAAGGAACTTACCAGCAATATTGTAATAGAAAATGAAAGACTGCCTGCTAGCTGCACTGCTTTCAAAACTTGGTTTAGTGAGTGATGAAAAGTAGCTCCCCAGTTGCATTGTGAAAAAATAATAAGAAATTAACATTATGATAGGCATGCAAATTAGAACCTGCCCCAAAGCCCAGATATGAACACACTTAGGCCAAAGGCAATAGAAATACCATTCATTAATTTCCTCACTTTTCTCAAGTCTTGGCTCAGATGTCATGCCCTGAATGAGTCTTACTCTTTCTCTTTTGAAAATAACCCTTTCCTATATCCCTTTCTTTCACTTTATGTACCATTACCAAACTTTATTATTTGCTTATTTAGTTACGATTGCTCTGCTTCACCAGAATAAAATTTATATGAAAAGAAGGACTAGTCTGTCTAGTTTACTGAACATTCTTGGCACACAACAGATGCTTGATAAATATCTAAAAAATAAAAAGCACTAATCCTTTAATTCCGAGAACATTCTTGGCACACAACAGATGCTTGATAAATATCTAAAAAATAAAAAGCACTAATCCTTTAATTCCGAAATCAGAAACGTGAGTTGTTTCAGACTTCTCAAATTCTCTTTAGCCAATGTGCACATCAAATCTATAACTGTTTATTCTCTCAACTGAACCATGCCTCCCTTACCTAAGTCACCCTCTCAATTCCTACTTTTACAATCTTGGTTCAAAATTCTCATCTGAAATAACACAATTTTGCTGCTAATTTGTTGCAGCCATTTAGCAGTCAACGTAGTAATATCAAAATATGAGGACATTGATTTGTTATTGTATTAAAATCACCAAATAAGGTCTGCAGCAGAACCCCTAGACCCTATTCCTTCTGGGAACCCTAGCTTTCTCATCTCTCTCCCCACTCTTTGATACCCTTTTGTACTTCATATTAAAGCAAAAGCAAATTCCATGAAATGAAATCAGTACTAATCAAATGTATGTAAATTTACCATTCTCTTTAAAACCAGTATTTTTTTTTTCTCACCTCCAAACTTCTAAAGTGGCTAGTCCTTGATAATTTTGGTATCATCCAGAAAGAATTCACAGGACTCAATCATGAAATTTTTAAATACTTCAATAGTCAGAATTCAGTACTCTATTTTTAATGACTAAACCATATGTTTTTTCTTTTCTTTCTTTTTTTTTCTGGTCAGTGTAAATCATTGTTTTATTCCTAACTTGACAAGTGGAAGATGGAAACAAAAGGCTTTTATTATGATATTGTGATCTCAATCATTTGTTTGGGACTAGTATATTTCTATGTGTTTCAGTTTGTTCAGAATTATATTTTTAAAGACCTAAAACATGCAAGTGATTTGGTAACAAAAAACAGGTTTTAGTATGTTTTATTTTGAGATGGAAACATAGTTATTAAATAAACAGAGTGAGTTTGAGGGTTGTCAGATGTGTACAAACTGTGGTCATAAAAACCATTACTAACAAATGAGCAGATAGGAAAAAGGGGCTTGAGTTAAGGCTTTTATCTATGCATATGTATAACTCTACATCTAGAAAGAGTGATATAAAATCTAACTCATATCCACATATGTACATACACACACACACACACACACACACGCATAATCCAAATGCCCCTAGCATCAAATATACTGTGTCAAGAATGCCCTTATCAAAATGTCACTTATCAACCTCTTCTCAAGCAGGAAGCTTTAGAGTAACTTCTAATTTACCTCTATTTTTGTAAATAACACTACTAAGAAACCAATCCCTTCCCTATGCGAGTGATATAGCTTAAATGAAAATCTGAAAATGTTGCTTTCTGATGAAAACCTTTTAGTAGCTCTGCACAGTCTACTGTAAAAAGCAGAAATATTTAGCACATGTCGGAGTCTGCCATTACTAAGCCTATATTTTACCCTCTAGCTTTGTCTCCTACTGTTTCTCTAGTCAGTTGGTCTAGCCATAAATAAAAGTTTCCTCTGTTTCCTGAATTTGACCATGCTGTTTTATGCTTTTAAACCTGCGATTGAGTCAGATTACTGTTTGTAGATGTAGAAAGTTGAACAATAAAAAATCCAAGCTTCTGCAGAAAGAGGGACTATTTAATAGGCAATACAATGGCATCCGTATTTCTTTGCATTTGGGGATCTGTTTTCAGCACAGTACCTGGAAATTGATGTTTTTATCTCAGAAGCCCGAAATAGCAGTCCTCTTCCAACTCTAGCCAAGAATAAAGCAGACACAAAAAGGGAGTCAGCTAGCAGACAATGTTCAAAGGAGACATAAAGTTACAGGTCCATATAAAAAAAAAAAGACAGAAACCATTTCTAGGATAATGAATAGTGTGTGACAGCATTTAACAGAATGCACTGGAGGGAAACATGTTTTAAATGAATTAGATAATGTCTCTGTACCTAAAATCCATATATTTATTAGCACTCCACAAAAGGAACAAGAGGTTTCTAAACTTAGGGATAAAGTTTCTAATGTGACAAATGGACCAGTCCAGGACAGAGCCAACTGGACCAAGAAAGGATAGAGAATCTATTAAATGGCACAGGAGCATGGGAAGAATGCAGGATGAGAAATTAGTAGTAGAAGATAAAATGGAAGTTCTTATAGTTGGACTTAGCAATTGGTTTTCATTAATTTTAGTAGAGAAAAAAAATTGAAGGCCATTATGTACTATTTCTAGATTTTGAATATAATTGTTTTAGTAAGCTATCTTATAGCCATATATAATTCATATTCTTCATTAGTGGGATATTATTTTTCCATTAGTTTTATTGTTGCTATTGTTGCTAGTCTTCAAACTTTCTTAAAGAATTAACTCCTTGTCTGCTCCAGATGTTGTTCCATTAATTATTCTAGTACTCTGAGTCATAAATGTAGACATGAAAATCCCCCGTATAAAATGTGGCTTTAGCAAACATGAATACATTCTTATTTATTCATGTTACTTGGCTCTTCTACATGTGGTATTTACTGGAAATGGACTCTTGTTCTTTGTTTGCTGGATTGGTATTCCTTCTTTTAAACAATATCAAGCAGCATTTCCTCTTTGAAGTTTTATCTGACCATTACCCCTCAAACCTCTTTTCCGGAGTATAGTACAACTATGCATCCAGATCACAGTACTTACTTCAAAGTACTGCTGTCTTGTGCTTTGTGTAATTTCTTTCATTAGATGAAGCACATTGAAGTCAAGGATGATGTAGTTATTTCTTCACCTCCATCTCTCAAAGCACAGTGATTTACTTGCAGTAAGCATACAAAATACAAATATATAAAAGATGGGTGGAAGGAAGAAAGGAAAGAAAGAAGGGAAAAGAGGAAGGAAAACTGATAAAGAGAAGAGAGGAGAAAGATGAAAGGATATTAAATATTCCAAGTCATAACCCACTTCAAAAGTTTTCTTTTTAATTGCTATGGACAAAAATTATTACAATAGTGAAAATAAAAGCTAAAAATGGAAATCCAATAATTGCTAATTCAAGCCAAATTCTTTTTCTCCAAATCAAACAATATACAGTGGAATTACTTTCTTGTTTAATTTTATTAGTTTGCAAATTCTGTGACCTGTGTATATAAAGTATCTGAAAACTTCAAGTGATTAGTTTATTATGCTTTAATACATGTTGTACCGTGTCAAGTGCTTTTTAAAACACCTGGTAACTAAAAGTAAAAACAAGCCATAGTCTTCATAATATCTTTGTAAGTTAAATTAACTTTGTGGAAGTCCTATTAACCAAAAAAGTAGATAATATATACATCAGTGTTCTTTATGTTTCCCTTTTAAATTTTACTGTATACACATATAAAACAGATTAATATATTTTTCATAAAGAAATTGTTAACCCTAATAAGAATCACGTGTTTATTGCTTTCTATGGAGCCTCTTTAAAATGTAATTCTCTCCATTCTGTTACCCTAAAGGTGTGTTGTCACTGGTATAAATCCGTTTTGCTTTCTTATAAATTTATGTAGGAAATCAGCCAGGCGCGGTGGCTCAAGCCTGTAATCCCAGCACTTTGGGAGGCCGAGGCGGGTGGATCACGAGGTCAAGAGATCGAGACCATCCTGGTCAACATGGTGAAACCCCGTCTCT
>NW_016107341.1:5712145-5734072 GCF_001604975.1 Cebus imitator
AAAAAAAAAAAAAAAAAAAGTAGGAAATCATATTTGACCATTTAAATTATTAATAGAAGGCATGAAGTTCACTCCTTTAAGAAAAGAGTGTGATTTATTAGAACCATGATAAGAATCTAAGTGATTTATTAGAACCATGATAAGACTCATCATTGTATTTTGAGTCCAAAGTTAAAATTACAAAAAGCATTTTGGAAGGAGAGAATACACTTAAGAGCAACATACATTTTACCAAGACCATGTCTTCTAATGCGTAGATTTTAGAATCAAAAGCCATGTCTAGATGCATTTAACCAGAAACCTGCATAGTCCTCTTCAATAGTTTGCCAGTGACTGTATTAATTATTTGTATGTTTTTGCTTAAAAAAATTATTGGATAGACCATAGTATAAATGTTCCTCAAGTTTTATACCCAATCTTTGGTCATTTATAATGTAAGCTCTTTTGTCCAATACATCCACTGGGGCCATTAATGTGGCCCAGTGATTTCCCAAAATAAATTGCAGCATCATTGGTATCTAGCACACATAGCACTGCAAAACCTGGGGAAAAAAATCTTTAAAAAATCAATTTAAAAGTACATTAATTAAAAATTAATTTAGTATGGGAAAGTTTTATCAAAGTAATAGTAAGAACTACACTGTAAAAATTTAAAGAAACCTACTTTCATGTTAGTGAGAGGCAGAGGATAAAAGTATATTAAAAGACCTGGAAGTTTGCAGTATTTTGCACACATGTAGTTTAAATACTTTTTTCCTCATTTTTAAAAGGAGGAAAGAAACTGCTTAAAGTAATTAAGTACTCACCCAAAGTAAAAGATAGAAATTATGGGAAAGATAGAATTCATTTTCAGACACAATTGACTTAAAAAATGCCATTGTTTTATTATTATACTTTAAGATCTGGGATACATATGTGGAACATGCAGGTTTGTTACATAGATATACACATGCCATGGTGGTTTGCCTCACCCATCAACCTATCACCTACATTAGGTATTTTTCCTGATGCAATCCCTCCCCTAGCTCGCCATCCTTGGACAGGCCCTGGCGTGTGATGTTCACCTCCCTGTGTCCATGTGTTCTCCTTGTTCAATTCCTGCTTATAAGTAAGAACATGTGGTGTTTGGTTTTCTGTTCCTGTGTTAGTTTGCTGAGAATGATGATTTCCAGATTCATCCATGTCCCTGCAAAGGACATGAACTCATCCTTTTTTATGGCTGCATAGTATTCCATGGTGTATATGTGCCACATTTTCTTTATCCAGTCTATCATTGATGGGCATTTGGGTTGGTTTCAAGTCTTTGCTATTGTGAATAGTGCTGCAGTGAACATATGTGTGCATAATGCCTTTATAGTAAAATAACTTACAATCCTTTGGGTATATACCCAGTAATGGGATTGCTGAGTCAAATGGTATTTCTATTTTTAGATCCTTGAGGAATCACCAAACTGACTTCTACAGTGGTTGAACTAGTTTGCACTCCCACCAACAGTGTAAAGGGTTTCTATTTCTCCACATCCTCTCCAGCATCTATTGTTTCCTAACTTTTTTTGAGATGGGATGATTATCTTCAATTATTCTTGCATCCCCAATGCAATAAAAAAGGTAATGTTATAAGAGGAAGGCAGCAAGGTCAGAGTCAGAGAAGGAGGTGTGATGATGGAAGCAGAGGTCAGAGAGGAGAAAATGTTTAAGCTGGTACATGTGTGGTTTTTAAAATGGAGGAAGGGGCCACAAGCCAAGAAATGTAGGCAGACTCTAGAAGCTAGAAAAGGCAAGGAACCGATTCTCCTCTAGAGGATCCAGAAAGAATGCTACTCTGCCAGCAACCTGATTTTAGCTGGATTTTCAGAATTCTGGACTCCATAACTATAAGAAAACACATTTATGTTGCAAAAATGTGATAAATCTTTTAATTCACCAAGTTGGTGGTAACGTTTACAGTAATAGTAAGAAACTGGCAGAAAGCATTTGAAATTCACACAAAGGCCTGATTCTATTAAGTGTTTATATAAGCACTAAAGTTATTAAAACAATAATATGTGAACAGCACTGCTTGATTACTGTAGCTTTAGAAAATGTTTATAAAGGACATACAATATATGGCAGAATTTACTAAGGTTATAGAAGTCAGTGTCTGGTCTTTATATATTCTAATTGTTGTAATATGTAAGCTCTTGCAATGGTAAGTAGTATGTGTTGACTTGGTAAGGTTATGGGACTTAGTTATTTAATCAAATACTAATCTGGATGTTCCTGGGAAGGTATTTTGTAGATGTGACTAGGATCTACAATCAGTTGACTTAAGTAAAAGAGGTTACTCTTAATAATGTGGGTGGAGCTTCATCTAAGCAGTTGAAGGTTTTAAGAGCAAAAACTGAGGTTTTCTAGAGAAGAAATTTTGCCTCAAGACTGCAGTGCTAATTCCTGTCTGAGTATTCAGGCTCATCCCTTTTTTTCTAAATTTCAGACTTGTCAGGTCTTGTAATGTTAAAATAAAGATAATTATCCTGACTCCTATGAGTATGCTTTCATTATCTCTCCCTGCCACGTATCTCTCACTGAAATATTTCAAAAAGTTTCAATGTAAAATCGAACTCTTTCACATAATACTGAAAGAATAGATAGTCAAATTAAAAAGTCAGCACAATTCTCATTAAAATGCCTTGCTAGTATTTTATATCCTGCCTGATTTTTCTTCTTATACTCTCTAATTTCATAAAAGATAATCAGCTTCCACATGACACTTGATGAAACACCGGATACAAACCTGACATTGATTTATGAATTGAATTGTGTGAGATGACTAGCCACTTATTTAACTAATAAAATATATTGCTATGTGCATCAAAGACTTAACATTTTATCATTTCTAGAAAGTTAGCTAAATAAAACAATTCTAGGTGAAAATTACCCAGGCATGATGGCATCATGCACATGTAGTCCCAGCTACTCAGGAGGCATAGGTGGGAGAATAGCTTGAGCCTGGAAGGTAGAGGCTGCAGTGAGCCGAGATCTTGCAGTTGCACTCCAGTATGGGTGACACAGCCAGACCCTTTCTCAAAAAAGAATTAAAAAAAACACCCAAAACGGCAACAAAAAAGAAAACAATTATATTTTTGTGTAAGTATTTATCTAGAGGATTGTTGATCAAATTATTATACACATGTCTTAATATCCAACAACAGGGGGATCATTAAATAAACAAAGGTACAGCTATAAAACAAGTTTAGAGTAAAATATCTTATGATGTGGGTGTATGTTTATAATATAGCA
Source organism: Cebus imitator (assembly GCF_001604975.1). Lineage (NCBI taxonomy): Eukaryota > Metazoa > Chordata > Mammalia > Primates > Cebidae > Cebus > Cebus imitator. Next base: position 5,715,425 of record NW_016107341.1, read on the forward strand.
CTAAGGAGCAAAAGTATGTAAGTAAATATGTATTTTTTCAAAAAAAATTTTAAGAAAATTAATACATTTTATATACAATTAAAAATAATAGTGAAAGAATTACATCCAAAATGTTAACCTTATGCATCTCTAAATGGTAGCGTAATAGGAGTGTGTTGTTGTACTTTTACCTAGTAATGAGATTTTTAAATAAAACACGTAACAATTTTAAACTAAAAATAATTATCCAACTGTGATAATTAATGTTATTTTGAGACATGAATTTTTATACTTCCTAATTATTTTCAGAGAAGACCATAGAAATCTCTTTAATATCTTATAATAGTTACAAATTTTTCTAGGAAAATGCCTTCATAAACTAACCAATAGTACTTAAAATAATTTGAATAACTAAATGCTCCTTAAACTATGTGTGGTAGTTTTTTTTTCTTGGGTACTCCCTTGCACTCTCCATATCTTGGCCACCTATTGGCTTGCTCATAGCAGATGGTTCAGGGATGCACCTGACACAGTCTGGATCAATCCCTGCATAACATTCTATATAGAGCTAATATTTAATATGAGCACATCTGTGTATTTTTTTCACTCACTATTAACCTTGAACAATGTTAAACATTGCTGACAGAATATTTTAGGATGATTAAGATCTGTGTAAATTATAAGACAAGGAAGACAGCAAGATAGCAAAAGTGGAGATGAGAGACAGAGAACAGAAAACACAGAAAAATTCAAGCCCAGAGTTCCACTCTCTGTGGCTTCTGTTGACCTATGTGAATTTGGACATTATCTGTCCAGTAAATCTCTTTCTCAAAGTTGTAAGGGCTATAGCAGATTAAAGTATACATAAAAATTTTTAAATAAGATCTAACCTATAATACTTATTAACCAAAATAATATATAATCATTGAAAACTATTAAATAGAGAAAAGAACATAACTTCTTGATTATATAGCAGATACAAACTTATACCCCATTTTTTCTACTAAATCGGAAACTGAGAACTGGCAAAGAAAATACATATAAACAATATGTAGTTAATGTAGCAAATTCAACATTAACCTGTTTCCTCTTTATGGGGGTTCAGAAAATGCTACCCCAGGCCGGGCGCGGTGGCTCAAGCCTGTAATCCCAGCACTTTGGGAGGCCAAGGCGGGTGGATCATGAGGTCAAGAGATCGAGACCACCCTGGTCAACATGGTGAAACCCCGCCTCTACTAAAAATACAAAAAAATAAATTAGCTGGGCATGGTGGCGCGTGCCTGTAATCCCAGCTACTCAGGAGGCTGAGGCAGGAGAATTGCCTGAACCCGGGAGGCGGAGGTTGTGGTGAGCCGAGATCGCNAAAAAAAAAAAAAAAAAGAAAAAAGAAAATGCTACCCCAAAGTACTTTGAACTGAAGGTGATTGGGAGGGCTTCAGCAACAAGAAGTTCACTTTAAGCTTCTCCTGCCCTTCACTGTCCTGGCTCAAAAGGAATTATCTGTCCTACCTCATCTGAAAGTAGCTTATAAGAACTTCATCTCAAAGGGGTACTGCCTTATACTCAGAGGCCATGTAAAGTTAACACAGAAGCCTTGCTGAGTCCCTCTCCCCGAATTTATTACCATTAGATCATACCCCTTTTGTCCCATCATACTTCTTTGTGATTTCACTGAACCTAAGCACAAAAAAAAAAACTCCTCAGTTTTCCCTGGGTGTTTGGTCTTCATTTCTAATGGCTTTTGTTCTCCATAAAACTTCGATTAATAAATTTATTATATATTTTTTCTTATTAATCTGCTTTTGTTATATGGGTGCCAGCCACAGACCTTAGGATGCATGAGGAAAAAGCATTATTTTTTTCTCTCATACATCGTTGCAATGGCTAACCAAATAACCGCAATTTCTTTTGTGGCCCAAAATATCAGTCATTGGTTGTAGCAAGATACTGAAATCCAGTAAAAAAAACTGAATTCAAATGTAATATATTACAGTTGAAATACACCATTTAAAATTTTGAATGTATAACAAAGGGCATAAATAAAATTATTTTCTAGGATTTAAAAATTAACTTGGAAGTAATATACATTGGTTGACATAATTTGCTAATGAACAAGCAAAAATGAGAGTACTTTTTTGGTTTAATTAACAACAGCTGCAGTAAATCTGTGTTTTTTCACTAAAACTCCCAGTTTCTAACAAGGTAAAAGAAAAAAAGGCATAAACTATTTCCAAATTATGTACAAGTAAGATTATATTCTATCGTGCTAAGTCCTCACATGAATATTATCAATAAATTATAAAATATATATCCTGGGGTTTTACTGAGCATTTCCAAAGAAGAATATTGTTAAAATCGCAAATTATCAGGATAGATGTTTTGGAAAGGCATTGCTTTATTCTGAAAAACCAAAGTCTCAAACCTCAAAACTCAAGAAGAAAGTAAGAAATAAGAAATGGAGAGCAAACCAAGTCAAATTAGTGTGGTGTGAAGACAATGTCCAAAGACATCATATTGCAAATTGATCTAATCTCATTATAATGGCTTTTTTTTGGGTAGTCTGAGATCCATGGCCACTTTGTAATAAGACACTGTATTTAATTCGAGAAACTATCAGCATACACAAACACCTTTCTTTTTTGGTTTAATTTAGAAATTGTAGCTCATAAATATGTCAGTCATATTTCTGAAGCCTCATAAATATATAAGCAAAATTTATCATTAAATGCCTGAAAATAGAGCCACCCAAGTACATATGTCTACAAAACATTTCATGATAGAACTAGATCAGGGTCTGCGTAGTAAATAACAAGTCGAATGTGTTAAGAGTGAGCTCCATTTAACTCAGCATCAGGTCTAGGGGCTGAAATGCAAGAGGTCTTTATTTAAATAGAGAGTTTGGCAATGTTAAGAACTGTATATGGGGCAAGAGGATATACATACACACAATGATCTGCTTAGTATTAAGTGTTAATATGAAACTGAGACAAACCTGTTATCATGGATCTCCATTTTCTGGGAAAAATAACATCTCATGTAGCTTTCCTGAAGCAATTGCCTTTGACTGCCATTTTACCTGTAGTCACCTTTACCAACTGTACCTCATACTTTACCCTCAAATTCAACCGTACTCTTAAATTTCCTATTTGGATCTTAAATTTCCTTTCTTGGGGCTTTTGTAAATAGTTTCAGTAAGCAGGTCGTGGAAATGATAAGCCCTACGTATTTTTATCTTTTTTGATGCTGTCAAACATAATATATATTTTCCAATATTTATTATTCTTCAAAATAAATTTGAGTTTTGTATATTGACTCTGCGTCCTATGAACATTCTAAATTGTATTATTAACAATAGTTTTTTTAAAAAATTCCTTAGGTTTTGCATTGTTATAATTGTTGAATATTTGCACTGGCTATCACCTGCAGTAAAATGACAAATGTAAGTGGTCGAAGTGACACCTTTTACTTGTTCCAATCTTTGGGGGAAAGTTTTCAGTTCTTCACTGTCATGTATGATATTAGTTGTGAATTGTCTTCGAATGGTGTTAAACATGTTGAGAAAATTTCCTTCTGTTCCCAGCTTGTAAGAGTTTTTAACATGAATGGGCGTTAACTTTTTAAACACCTTTTCTGTTATTGCTAATAAAATCATATAATTTTTCTGTTATTATTTTAATGTGTTAAAATGCATTTATTAAATTTCAAACATTCAACCACTCTTGCATTCCTAAGATAAATACTACTTGGTAATGTTGCATTTCCCCCCTTTTCTATTCCTAGAATCAATTTCCTAACAGTTTAGGAATTTTTGTGTCTTAATTCATGGAAAAATTTTTTAATAATTTTCTTATAATTACTTTTTCCAATTTTGGTATTAAAATTACCTGAACTCATACAAAGAGTTGGAATATGTTGACTGTTTCTCTAGTTTATTAAAACAACTTAATGAAACTGATGTTACTTCTTCACTATAGAAATCTGTGATAGACTTCAAAAGTGGAGTCACCTGAGTGTGGGCTTCCTTTTTTGTATGTGTGGGGAAAGGTTTTTAATTACAATTTCAAGTTCTTTTTCAGATATAAGACTTTAAATTGTCTATTTGTCCATGTATTCTTTGTATATATGTGTGTATTTTAGTAGAGATTGGGTTTTGCCATTTTGGCCGGGCTGTTCTCAAACTCCTGACATCAAGTGATCTTCCTGCCTCAGCCTCCCAAAATGCTGGGATTACAGGTTCAGCCACTGCACCCTGCCTATTTGTCTATTTATTATAATATTAGTTAAGTAAATTGTGTTTTCAAGGAAGCATCCACTAGCTGTCAAACATATTGACATAAAATTGTTCAATAATTTCCTTATTATAATTTTAATTTCTATATTATCTATGGTGATGCTCCTCTTTATTTACTGATGTTGATAACTTTTAATTTCACTCTTTTTCACCAGTGGAGCTAAATGTTTATCAATTTTATTAATATTTTCAATTAATTGATATTTGATATATTTGTTATTTTTCTGTTTTCTCATTTATTGACTTTTGCTCATATCTTTACTTAATAACGAACTTCTTAAAATAAGCTATTCCCAGTAGTTGTTTTTTACAAGGCTTTGTGAAGTCTCCTCCTGTAAATATATAATCCACTCTGAAGCAGAATATTTAAGGGGAACTTTATGTATAATTTTGGAGCTCTATATTTCCACTGACAGGACTAGGCAGGTCAAGACCTTCCCTTCATCTAATTTAAAATTATATTTTGTGGCATTTGGTGCTATTTATACTCACTATACATAGCTTTAAGTACAGCCTACACATTTGGATATATAGTATTCTCATTTATATTTAAAGTATTTAAAAGCATTTCCTACTTAATTTTGTTTGACCCCTATGTTATTTGAAATTCTGTTGCCTAATTTTCAAATATTTGTAGATATTCCAAATATCCTTTTTGTTAATAATTTCTAAATGAATCCCATTGTGTTCAGAGGCTGTACTCAAAATGGGACGAGCTAGATGATCTCAAAATATTTAATTTGTTTTGATATTTTTGCTATGGCCCAGCACATGGTCTATCTTAGGGAATCTTCAATATACACTTGAAAGAATGAATATTTTCCTGTTTAGGGATGCAGTATCCTGTTAATTTCTACAAGTTCAAATAGGCTGACAATATTATATAAATCTTCCCTTTTCTTACTAATTTTATGTTTAGTTTCTCCATTCATTATTAAGAAAATAGTATTCTACTCTCCAATGACAGTTGTAGATTTCTCTGTTTTCCTTTGTAGTTCTGTCAGCTTTTTCTTTATATGCTTTGAAACTCTTATTACATGACATATATATTTAGGAGCATTAGGTATTATTGATAAATTTACTCTAGTGTCATTAGTATAAAATATCTATTTCTAAAAGTATTTCTTGTATAGAGTCTGCTTTGATATTACTATTCTAGGCCAGCTTTCTTATGATCAGCATTTGCATGATATTTGTTGTTTTGCCTTTTTATTTTTAAAATGAATTTCTTGAAAACATTACATAATTGTGTTTTGTTTATTGTCCAGTCTAAGAGTTGAAGGTTCTAATCAATTTACATGCAATGTAATTATTAAGATGCTTAAATATATTGATATCTTTAAAATTATTGTTTCATATTTCATCTATTATATCTGGCTGTATTTTTATTGATTGATTTTTTTTCTCCTGTAATATATTCCATTTTCCTACTTTTATGCATTCTAACTATTTTTAATTGTGTATGGTTGAATATAGTTGAATATGCTGCATTGTTCAATATTTGAATTTTATTGTCTTAATAGAACACTTTTTTTTTGGAAGTCAGTTAATTTACTTGTAAATCAGCTTAATCTCTTTGAAGCTTGTTTTTTCAAGCTTGATTATGTGTCTTAGTAGGTTTTACTCTAGGACAGATTAGCTGTACTCTTAAGGTAGGGACTTTTGGACACAAAAAGTTAATGATCCTGTTAGGCAGTGCTAACAGGATGATCTGGGTTTCCAATGAGGCCTCTCTGCTTTAGAAGGTCAGTATTCAATATTACCAGCCTTAGGAAAGCTTAGGTAGTTGTTCGGCTTACAGTTCTATACCTGTTATTTGCTTCAGTTAATAACAAACTTCTTAAAATAAGTTATTCCCAGTAGTTGTTTTTCACGAGGCTTTGTGAAGTCTCATCCTGTAAATATATCATCTACCCTGAAGCAGAATGTTTAAGGGGAACTTCAGTACAATTTTGGAGCTCTGTATTTCCACTGACAGGACTAGACAAGTCAAGACAGAAAATCAACAAAGAAACAATGAACTTAAATTATACCCTTCAACAAATGGACTTAACAGATATTTACTGAACATTCTATCCAACAACTGTAGAATATACATTCTGTTCATCAGCACATAGAACATTCTTCAAGATAGAATATATGACAGGCCACAAAACAAATATCAGTAAATTTAAGAAAATTGAAGTTACATCAAGTACTCTCTCAGATCATAGTGGAATAAAATTGGAAATCAACTCCAAAAGGAACCCTCAAAATCATGCAAATACATGGAAATTAATAACCTGCTCCTGAATGATCATTGGGTCAAGAATGAAATCAAGATGGAAAATTAAGACTTACTTAAACTGAATGATAATAGTGACATAACCTATCAAAACCTCTGGGGTACAGTAAAGGCATTGCTAACAGGAAAATACGTAGCATTAAATGCCTACATCAGAAAGTCTGGAAAGAGCACACATAGACCATCTAAGGTCACATCTCAAAGAGCTAGAGAAACAAGAACAAACCAAAACCCAGCAGAATAAAAGAAATAACCAAGGTCACAGCAGAACTAAATGAAATTGAAACAAACAAAGAAATGAAAATACAAAAGATAAATGAAATAAAAAAAACTGGTTATTTGAAAAGATAAAATAGACCATTAGCAAGATTAACCAAGTAAAGAAGAGAGAAGATTCAAATAAGATCCATTAGAAATAAAACAGGAGATGTTACAACTGATACTACAAAATACAAAAGATCATTCGAGGCTACTATAAACACCTTTACATGCATAATCTAGAAAACTTCTAAGATATGGAAAAGTTCCTGGAAATACACAACATTCATAGATTAAACCTGGAAGAAATAGAATATCTGAACAGACCAATAACAAGCAGTGGGATTGAAATGGTAGTTAAAAAGTTAGCAACAACAACAAAAAGTCCAGGACCAGAGGAATTCCCAGCTGAATTCTATCAGACATTCAAAGAATGGTACCAGTCCTACTGACACTTATTCCAAAAGTTAGAAAAAGAGAGAATCATCCCTAAATCATTCTATGAAGCCAATATTACCCTAATATGTAAACCAGGAAAGAACATAACAAAAAAAGAAAACTGCAGACCAATATTGCTGATGAACATAGATGCAAAAATCCTCAACAAAATACCAGCGAATTGAATCCAACAGCATATCAAAAAGATAATTCTCCATGATCAAGTAGGTTTCATAACAGGGATGCAGGGATGGCTTAACATATACAAGTCAATAAATGTGATACACCACAAAAACAGAATTAAAAACAAAAATCGCATAATCATCTCAAAGGGCACAGAAAAAGCATTTGACAAAATCCAGCATTCTGGCCAGATGCAGTGGCTCACGCCTGTAATCCTAGCATTTTGGGAGGCCAAGGCAAGCAGATCATGAGGTCAGGAAATTGAGACCATCCTGGTTAACATGATGAAACCCCAGCTCTACTAAAAATGCAAAAAATTAGCTGAGCATGGTGGTACATGCCTGTAGTCTCAGCTATTCAGGAGGCTGAGGGAGGAGAATTGCTTGAATTTGGGATATGGAGGTTGCAGTGTGCTGAGATTGTGCCACTGCACTACAGCCTGGGCAACAGAGTGAGACTCCATCTCAAAAAAAAAAAAAAAATCCAGCATACTTTTATGATTAAAACCCTCAGCAAAATTGGCATAGAAGGAATATACCATAAGGTAATAAAAGCCATCTAGGACAAACCTGCAGCCGATATACTGAATGGGTGAAAATTAAAAGTATTCCCTCAATAATTGGAACACAACAAGGATGCCCGCTTTCACCACTTCTATTCAACATAGTGCTGGAAGTTCTAGCCAGAGCTAACAGACAAGAGAAAGAAATAAGGGGCATCCGGACTATAAAGAGGAAGTCAAACTGTCATTGTTTGCTGATGACATGATCATATACCTAGAAAACTCTGAAGACTCATCTAAAAAGCTCCTAAAACTGGTAAATGAATTCACCACAGTATCAGGATACAAAATTCGTGTACACAAAACAGTAGCTCTGCTATACACCAACAGAGATCAAGCTGAGAATCAAATCAAGATCTCACCCCCTTTTACAATAGCTACAAAAAAAATAAAATTAAAATTAAAACCACATAGGAATATACCTAACCAAGGACATGAAAGACCTCTATAAGAAAAACTACACAACACTGCTGAAAGAAATAATGGACAATACAAATGAATGGAAACACATCCCATGCTCATGGGTGGGTATAATAAATATGAAAATGACATACTCTCAAAAGCAATCTACAAATTCAATGCAATTCCTATCAAAATACTACCATCCTTCTTCACAGAATTGGAAAAAAATCATAAAATTCATCTGAAACAACAACAAGAAAGCCCACATAGCCAAAGCAAGACTACGTAAAAAGAACAAATCTATTACATTACCCAACTTCAAACTATGCTATAAGGCCTTGGCCACCAAAACAGCATGATTGGTACTGGCATAAAAATAGGCTTATAGACCAATGAAATAGAGAACCTAGAAATAAAGCCAAATACTTACAGCCAACTGATTTTTGATAAAGCAAACAGAAACATACAGTGTGGAAAGGACAACCTATTCAACATATGGTGCTGGGATAATTGGCTAACCACACATAGAAGAACGAAACTGGATCCTCATCTCTCACCTTATACAAAAATCAATACAAGATGGAACAAAGATTGAAATCTAAGACCTGAAACCATAAAAATTCTAGACAATAACATCAGAAAAACCCTTCTAGACATTGGCTTAAGCAAAGACTTCATGATCAAGAACCAGAAAGCAAACTCAATTAAAGCAAAGATAAATAGATGGGACTTAATGAAACTAAAAAGTTCTGCATAGCAAAATAAATAATCAACAGAGTAAACAGAAAACCCACAGAGTTTGAGAGAATCTTCACAATCTATACATCTGACAAAGGACTAATACCCAGAATCTACAAAAAACTTGAGTTACTTAGTTCTACAAAGAACAAAGGACAAATCAGCAAAAAAAAACCCAAACAATTTCATCAAAAAGTGGGCTAAGGACATCAATAGACAATTCTTCAAAGATGATGTACAAATAATCTTCTTTTGTATATCAAAAAAAACATTAAATATTCAATATCATTATTATCAGGGAAATTCAAATCAAAACCACAATGTGATGCCACCTTACTCCTGCAAGAATTTCCATAATCAGAAAATAACAGATGTTGGCATGGATGTGGTGAAAAGGGAACACTGTTACAGTGTTGGTGGGAACGTACAGTAGTACAACCACTATGGAAAACAAGTTGGAGATTCCTTAAAGAACTAAAAGTAGATCTACCGTTTAATGCAGGAATCCCACACCTGGGTGTCTACCCAGACAAAAAAAGTCATTATACAAAAAAGATACTTGCACATGCATGTTTATAGTAGCACAATTCACATTTGTGGAAATAGGAACCAGCCTAAATGCTCATCAACCAACAAATGGATAAAATAAATGTGGGGTGTGTGTGTGTGTGTACACACACCCACTGTGAGAATGCAGAATGCAAAAATGTTGTATATGTATGGATAGATACACACACACACACAACACACATACACCATGGAGTACTACTCAGCCACAAAAAGGAATGAAATAATGGCATTCGCAGCAACCTGGATGTTAAGTGGAGCCCATTATTCTAAGTGAAGTAACTCCACAATGGAACGCCAAACATTGTATGTTGCTACCCATAAGTGAGAGCTAAGCTCTGAGGACATAATGGCGTAAGAATAATACAATCAACTTTGGGAACTTGAGGAAAAAAGTGGGAGGTGGGTGAGGGATAAACGACTAGCATTGGGTACAGTGTACACTGCTCAGGTGATAGGCACACCAAGATCTCAGAAATCACCACTAAAAAACTAATTCATGTAACCAAACACCACCTGTTCTCTAAAAACTTACTGAAATTAAAAAAAGAAGATTGCCGAAAAGAAACATATGTACATCCAAGTACACTTATCTTTTGCCTTCTTAAAATACCTATGTAAAGAGAATATTTGTTTTCTCTATTATTGTTATTTGTTGTGAATATTAGGAAGCTAGAATTGGTGGCAATACTGAAGCAGAATAATGAAGCCTACCCAGGGAAGACTGAGAGATGGTAGAGTATCAATGGAAAAATTAACACTTGAGTCATCTGCAGAAGTAGAGAACTGTGACCTTTATGCCCAACTGGGAGAAATCCAAATTCCTCAGCTTTTAAGCAGCTCCTACATCCAAGGTTGACAGCCACAAATTTGGGCAGGTAACCATGAGATGTGGCTTAATCTAAAGGGGAGGCAGTCATCTGGGCCCTGAAATTCAACCTGAAAGCTCCATTCAATTACCAACCTTCTTGCTCATATATCTTTGAGTGTATTTATTTACTTAAATCTAGAACAATACTTTGTCAAAGAATTGCACTGTGAATTAAGACAGTTGAGGACCAGAGTATATGGTATCAATGCCTTTCTCTATTCTAGTTGAAGAGGATCCTTTGTGAGTTGGTAAGACTGATGTAACCCAAATAGAATAAAATTTCAACAGGGTCAGGTATTTATAACTGAAGTCATAAGTGTTGGTCAAGTAACTATTAGTAGCTCTCTGTCTAATTGTAAAAATCCTATTTTCTCAGAATCATGTTCTTTGGTAAATTGTATCCTAGTGTTTCACATCATTAATTATGTTTCCTTTTAAGTATCCACCAAAAGAATCTGCTCACTGCTCACTGACGTTTCCTTTATCCCAGGACTTTCCTGATTTTTCCATAAAGTCCTTTTTAACTTTGGACTCATCATTCTAATACCTGTTCTCGCAAGCCTTCATCATTTCATGTGTTTCCTATTATACATTACCTCATGTAGCCTCTTGGAAATGAAAACCATGTGGGTTTTATTTTCTATTTGACATCATCAAGCCACAGTATTGAGATAGAAAGCACGCACACACACACACACACACACACACACACACACACACACGGAGATTAAATATCACCAGATCAATGGGACATGGATTCATGTTTGATTTAATAATGTATTGAAATATGTAAGCATGTGATGAAATATTAATAGAAAAACCTATTTCACTCACTGCATGATAAAAGTAGAATATTAGTGTTGTTTTAATGGAACACTTTATATGTGATCAGCATTTTATACACTATCTTGATATTTTACCTTCATACCCTAATATTCAAAATAGCCATGTATATGCCTACAGGTTTATACTCTTAACCATATTTGAATGTCCCATTAACAGAATTACCTTCATCCTATTTTCCCTTCAGTATATGCTACAATCACTGAATTAGGCCTTTTCTTTACATAAAGAATATTTTAGATTTTTGTTTTCAAAATCAGTTTACATTCTGTGCTGTATGCCAGAGGGCACTGGCTTTCAATGTCAGTATTTCTGTTTTGATAGCCTGTTAGAATTTAATTACTCGTGGGTTTCTGTAGAACTCTGCTGATTTTTTTTTCTTTCATGATGAGAATATTGAGTGAATTTATAGCAATAAAACATTATCAGTTGATGTCTTATGACTTGCCAGCTTACTGCTGCTAGCCAATAAGAAGTACTTTCATATGGAGAGTGTGTTTCTGTTTAAGAATTTGAAAGAATTCTTTATAACTCCGTAAATTCTAGTGAGCTACTGAAATATTGTTTAACCAAAACATAAACAGGCTCCTTGATTAATATAAATACTTGGGCGCATATTCAAGTGTTTTAGGTCTACTTATTTTTTAACATTCATATACTAAGAGGCATTTGTCTTATTGTTAAATATACTAAATTGAGAGCCTTGATATAGGCTCAAAAAAGTATAAACTCTCAGGTTTTTCCTACCTTCTAACATCAAATACCCCCTTTGGTATAAAAACAAGCAAAATATTACATCAGAAAATTAAAAATTACATTTTAGACCATAGAGTTAATACTACTGACATTTGCCTTGTCTAACAAGTAAAACTTAATTCTAATGTTATATTCCAGGACTTGTAACATGTTTCTTTAACAGTGAATATACTGAATTTCTGAGCTATCACTATTGTTTGGGTGACTGAGTGTTCTTTTGTTTGTGGACTTGGCAGTAGAAGGGCACCTTTGCAATCCAAAATGTTCAACTTCTGAGTCTCCCCAATGACTGCAATGTCCATCATGTCTAACTAACAGTATGCATCTTAGTTTGAGAGCTAGTCCTGCCAACAGATATCAAATATTATTTTGATAAAAACTGTGGATTGATTTGTTCAGTCTCTGTAGTAACCTTCTTTTGAATGCCTGACTGTTCTAAGGATGCTGAGAAACTGAAAACATTACCTTACATAATCTTTTACAATTAGGATTCTGGAGAAATAGATTACTCCAGTTAGATGTGTTTTTACAAGATCTGGAATAAGTTAAAAGTATCTGCTGGCCTCCTGAATACATTCTGTTTTTCAGCAGTTCCTTGATTAAATAATAGTATGTGGAAATTGCCTGGTACTCAGCCATGATTATAGCAATGTAGGCTTGCAATTAAATTAAAAGTGCATTTTTCACAAGTAATCATATTCTTAATTTTTGTAAAACTAATGATTTCCTCATGAATGTGTAGGTAATACTATTCTGTGGATCCTATTTTTTCCAAGTAGCAAGATAGGAATTCATCAAAGCCATGGTTTTCAATTTTAACTGAGATTATGGAGTCTGTTCTGCACAGGACCAGGCATGAAGCTGGGCCAGAATGCAATAATCATGCTAGTCATATTTAACCTTATTCCTCTGAGATGCTTTCCCAACCCCAGTGCCATTAGAAGATATATTTGCTGAAGATCATAAGATGCATTGGTCAGGGTTCTCCAGAGATACAGAACTAATAGGATACATGTATATATGAAAAGGTGTTATTAGGAATAATTGGCTCACATGATCACAGAGTGAAGTCCCAGGATAGGCCATCTGCAAGCAGAGAAAGAAAAAAGCCAGTAGTGGCTCAGTCCAAGTCCAAAAGTCTCAATAGCAGGGAAGTTAACAGTGCAACTTTTAGTCTGTGGCCAAAGGCCTAAGATCCCTTGTCAACCACTGGTGCAAGTCCAAGAGTCCAAAGACCAAAGAACCTGGAGTCTAATGTCCAAGGTCAGGAAAAATGGAAGGAAGCATCCAACACTGGAGAAATATGAAAGCCAGAAGCCTCAGCAAGCCAACTTATCCTATGTTCTTCTGCCTGCTTTGTTCTAGCCATGCTGGCAGCCGATTGGATAGTGCCCACCCATATTGAGGGTGGGTCTTCCTTTCCTGGTCCACTGACTCAAATGTCAATCTCCTTTGGCATCACCCTCAGAGACACACCCAGAAACAATACTTAACCAGCTATCTAGGCATCTTTCAATCCAATCAAGTTGACATCTATTATTAACCATCACATAAGGTATCAGAGTTGGGACAGCACATGCCAAGGAATCATCAGAATCAACATGCAGTATTCAAATATTTGGTCCTCTTCAATTTTTTCGATAGAGCTAGAATAGTAAAGATAAAAATTTAAGAGAAGCTGCCTTACTTTATATGCTAGTTATAGATGTGAGGAAGGTTATATGTATTGGGATGGTGCTTAGGGCAAAGGTGAGAGAAAGAAACTGTGGTGTCCCATTAGTCTCTGTATCTTTAGACTCCCTGAAGATGTATGCTGATGTAATTTTAGGAGACTTTTATTTCCCTCTAACTTTGCAGTGATATCAAAAACAAGCTCTTCTACTTTACTGCTACTAGAAAATTCTCTTAGGATTCTCTAGAGGGACAGAACTAATAGGATGAATATATAAAAGAGAGTTTATTAAGAATTAACTCACAGGATCACAAGGTAGATTCCCACAATAGGCCATATGCAAACTGAGGAGCAAGGAAGCCAGTAGTGGCTCAGTCCAAATCCCCAAACTTCAAAAGTAGGGCTGCCAACAGTGCAGCCTTTACTCTGTGGCCAAAGGTCTGAGAGCCCCTGGTAAACCACAGTGGTGTAAGTCTAAGAGTCTAAAACCTAAAGAACTTGGAGTCTAATGTTTGACAGCAGGAAACATCCAGCATGGGAGAAAGATAAAGGCCAGAAGACTCAACAGGTCAGCTTCTTCCACCTTCTGCCTGCTTTAGCCATGATGGCAACCAATTGGATGGTGCCCACCCACATTATGGGTGGGTCTTCCTGAGGGTGAGTCTTCCTTTCCTAGTCCACTGACTCAAATGTTAATTTGTTCTGGCAACACCCAGACATACACAAAAAAATACTTTCCATTCTTCAATCCCGTTGACAATATTAACTGTCACACAAATAATAACCTGGTTATAGCTATAATAGGATCAGGTTGATTTGGCAGATTATTTGTCCACTAAGAAAACGGTAATTTTGTTCTTTATGGAAATCTGATCCAGGGAGAAAAAGAGTACCATCGAGCACAGAAAGGTAACCTGGCATAATCATGCCTCTTATCAAGAGTGAGTGGCTATTCATGGAAAACATGATTATATTTTATATGCAGAAAAACTTGCCAGTCTTTTTAGATCACATTCATAATTAAGGGCTAATCACATCTTTTCAATGGAAGCAGCAGTCATGTATACTGTTCTTTATGTAAAAAACAGTATATAAATGTTTTTTAAAATGTCATACCCTCCGATTTATAACATAAAATACACAGATTTCAACTTTTGTGAAAAAGAGTATTGGTGACCAAAGAGAGAAAATAATAATCACTGCAAGTAGGCACTAGCTTAGAGAAACCGGTTCCCAAAGGAAGGGGATTCCTCATCTAGGCACCTAAGCCATTTATTGAGTTAAATCAAATTAGAATCGGGAGTTTGGTCTGTGACTGGCTTTACATTTAATAATTGAATAATTCTGTGGGTTATCCCACCATTTGACTGACTACATATGAAATCAGTTACTTCATATCCTACTGGTTTTCAGGTAAAATGCTGTCAATAAGCATTACCTGTCTATATTTAGCTAAAGAAGCTACAGTTAAAGCAGCCTTTAGTGGGTGAGGACACGTAAAGACAGATATTCCTGTAAGACACTGGAATTGGTAGGAAAGGTTTCTGCTGGCAACAGTTGTAGTCATAATGTAACTCAATCTAGACTGTACTTCTGAGCAATCCTACTGGCATTTATTGCTGAGGTATCTTCCCAAGTTCCTAAAATATTTAAGTAGGACTGGTTGCCCAAACATCTTTAGTGGACTCTTTGGTTCGGAATTTGAGATGAACTCAACAGAATTCATTCTATTTTAAGCAGAAAGAGATTTTCTAGAGGATATTTTGTGGCTTATAGAATCCTTGGAGGAGTTGGAGGTGGTGGGGTGGTTAGATACAGCCCAGAAGGCAGCCAAAGGAAATACTCATCTGCAAGACTGTCTCCGTGGAAACAGTCTTGGGATCTGGCTCATGCCACTTGGCACCTACGATAGTAGGAACCAGATGCTAGAATCCTTGCCAGGGCTGTCTCAGAAGAACACACCTACTCTTATGTGTTTACGCAATGTACCTATCCCCTCCTTCAGCCTCAAATTGTTTCCTTTCCTCCTAATTATCAGAGTTTTTCTGCCTGGAGGACTCTAGGACTCTGGCTGCAAAGGAGTCTCTTAAACTTTTTAGTTTTTCAGACATAGCCATTTTGGAAGGCATGCTGGAAGAGGGTTGGATGGATATTAAGCAATCCAGTCCATAGCATCTTTCAGAGAAATTTAATCTGTGTCAGCTTTTCTGCTTACATAAAGTAGTCTCAGGAGGGGAAAATTGTCATCAAGATGGTCCAAACATCTAAATTTTGTAAATATTTTCCAGTGGGTATTAGAACACAGCAACACACACACTGATAAATTATCAAAGCCTAAAGAGGCTTATTTGTGAATATGAAAGCTTAATAATTGTTTTTTGGGTTACAAGGTACAGTTGAATAGTCAAGCTATGTTGCTATGTAGGTACTTTTTAAATCGGACTGTTAAAAATTCCAGGCTAGTAGATATAAAAATGGCTGAAAACATTAATAAGCCATATCTTAAAACATGAGAAGTAGGGATTACTTTTAATTGCTTTCTTTAAAATTATAAATCATGAAAAAGATTATTTAAATGTATTACATTAATATTTCTTCTTTTTGCCTATTGGCAGTGTACCATTCTCTTAATTTTACAGTTTTAATCTTTCTTCTTTTTGCCTTTTTACTTGTAAGTTTTGAAAGTTTCATTAAATAAAGTAATTGGAAGATAAGTATCTATAAAATCCAAGTGGAACATTTCATAACCTATGAAGGAATGCTGAAAAATACAAGGAATGTAACTCCACCCTAGAAAAGTACTTAATACTGTACAGAAATACCCTTTGGTTTATATAAAGAGAATTTCATGAGGATGAATAATGTGCTTTTTCTCACTTGGTAGTGATTATCTTTTCCCTT
The DNA here is from genome assembly GCF_001604975.1 of Cebus imitator. Classification (NCBI taxonomy): domain Eukaryota; kingdom Metazoa; phylum Chordata; class Mammalia; order Primates; family Cebidae; genus Cebus; species Cebus imitator. Next base: position 5,732,170 of record NW_016107341.1, read on the forward strand.
GCTGGATAATTCCAGTATGAATCTACTAAAAAAATAATTTATTAAGTGTTAATAGTATGCAATACACTGTGCTATATTAATCCAACCTTTTGAGATTGAATTCATTTATAAACCTCCCATTTATAATCTAATTTGTCCTTTTCTTACATTAAAAAATTATTTGAATTAAATCTCAGAAGTTCTAGAAGAATTGTAGAAGAATTCATATGCAGTTTTCATAAAACGTTAACAGTTTTCTTAAGTATTGGATCATAATGAATTCTGGAATATATGTTTATATTTAATGTGCAATAACTAAAATATACTTGGAGAATATGTAGGTTTAGTATTTATTACAGTCTTTTTTCTTTTTTAACTTTTTCAACTTTTAGATTCAGAGGGTAAGTGTGCAGGTTTGTTACATGGGTATATCGTGTGATGCTGAGGTCTGGAGTGCAATTGAATCCATCACCCAGATAGTTAGTATAGTATTCAATAGGTAGTTTTTCAACCCCTGCCTCCTCCCATTTTTAACAGATTATATTCTATTAATGTCATATAAATACTTTTTCTTAAATCTTCAAGGTTATTAAGAAAAGTTTCTCCCAAAGTGCAGTGCCTTTTGTCAAAAAATGCATAAATTAGTCCATGCAAAATAAGAATTTTAATCTCTGAAATTAATTCCAAGCCAAGCCTACTTTGTGGTTGTGAAAGACTGTTTAACCTCCCATTTATAATCTAATTTGTCCTTTTCTTACATTAAAAAAAATTATTTGTTACTATTAATCAGATGATTTTTTTTTCTTTGCAAATGAATTTGGAAATATGTAAGTCAAATTTTCAGTATGATATAAATCACAGTTAAACATTTCCTAGTGAAATGTACCTAAAATTATCATAAAGATTCTATATAGAATCTATTTGTAATAATTATAATAAATAGTATTCTAGGTCAGACCCATGGGTTCAACAGTTTCAAATTTTTATTGAACAAAGTTGTGTTTTCATAAGTACTGGTTTTCATGCTAAACTACATTCAAAGTGAATGCATATTAGATTCACTGTGGCATATTTGGGCATCCAGAAATTTTTACTGGATTGGTCTAGGAAATAGTTTGGACATCAGTACTGTTTCCAGAGTTCCTTAGGTGAGTATACTACTGGGCAGCAAGAATAAAGATATGGTGTGGTGGACATTAATCTCAAAAGGTTATGATCACAAAACCTAAAACATCTTGTTTCTGTTAATAAACTGTATCCTTTACCTATGACTGTGTCTACGGAGTTATTGCAGCTTCAGATTTCCAATAGGCATTTATTGTCAGCATTTGTCACATCAAATTAAAAGAAATACTCTTACAATTTACATTACTTAAGATCATTTTATTTAATGTCAGCATTTTGCAATCAGGTGGCTGATGTATTTGATATAAACATAGGATTTTAGGTTTTTATAAAGCATTATGGTGTCCTCTATGGATATGGTATAGTGGCACCCAATAAATATTCAATTCCCCTCCTAATACCTCTTAAATTTAGGTATAGGCAATCCTATGCTGTACTTCTGAGATCGCTTTGGAAATGGGGTTCTGGAAATAGATTTTGCATGATATTTGGATGGTAGGTATGAGCAGTTACTAAACTTCTGATGTAACTGCCATTTCTGCAGCTAAGTACAGATAAAATTAGTTTTCTGAAGTAAGTAAACAGTGGCTTCAGTCTTAAGTGTTGGGGTAGTTAAGAGGCAGGGCCTGAGATATCCATTTGGCCAGTGCAATTTGTAAGTGAGGTATAGTTGTATCAGTGGCAGCAGTAGCAGGTACAGCTTCCCTATTATGGAACATGTCTGACTGTGTGGCGTTCCTGATTTTGGTAATAAGGTTGTGATTCTGGATGTGGTAGCTTTCTGATAGTAGCAATGGGA
>NW_016107341.1:5734827-5750274 GCF_001604975.1 Cebus imitator
TAACTGGCGTGAGATGGTATCTCAATGTAGTTTTGATTTGCATTTCTCTAATGACCAGTGGTGATGAGCATTTTTTCATATGTTTGCTGGCTGCATGAATGTCTTCTTTTGAGATGTGTCTTTTCATATCCTTTGCCCACTTTTTGATAGGGTGGATTTTCTCTTGTAAATTTGTTTAAGTTTTTTGTAGATTTTGGATATTAGCCCTTTGTCATATGAGTAGATTGCAAAATTTTTTTCCCATTCTATTGGTTGCCAGTTCACTCTAATGATTGTTTCTTTTACTGTGCAGAAGTTCTTAATTTTAATTAGATCCCATTTGTCTATTTTGGCTTTTGTTGCCATTGCTTTTGGTGTTTTAGTCATGAGGTCTTTGCCGGTGCCTATGTCCTGAACGGTATTGCTTAGGTTTTCTTCTAGGGTTTTTATGGTGTTAGGTCTTATGTTTAAATCTTTAATACCTCTGGCCTTAATTTTTGTATAAGGTGTAAGGAAGGGGTCCAGTTTCAGCTTTCTGCGCATGGCTAGCCAGTTTTCCCAACGCCATTTATTAAACAGGGAATCCTTTTAATAATGCTTGTTTTTGTCAGGTTTGTCAAAGATAAGATGGTTGTAGATGTTGTACTTCTGAGGCCTCTGTTCTGTTCCATTGGTGTATATCTCTGTTTTGGTACCAGTACCATGCTGTTTTGATTACTGTAGCCTTGTAGTATAGTTTGAAATCAGGTAGTGTGATGTCTCCAGCTTTGTTCTTTTTGCTTAGGATTTTCTTGGCTATGCCAGCTCTCTTTTGGTTCCATATGAAGTTTAAGGTGTTTTTTTTTCCCCCAGTTCTGTGAAAAAGGTCAATGGTAGCTTGATGTATTGGAATAGCATTGAATCTATAAATTACTTTGAGCAGTATGGCAATTTTTCACGATATTGATTCTTCCTAACCATAAGCATAGAATGTTTTTCCATCTGTTTGTGTCCCCTCTTACTTCCTTGAACAGTAGTTTGTAGTTCTCCTTGAAGAGGTCCTTCGTGTCCCTTGTAGGTTTTATTCTCATTGTAGCAATTTTGAATGGGAGTTTGCTCATGATTTGGCTCTCTGTTATTGGTATATAGGAATGCTTGTGATTTTTGCACATTGATTTTGTATCCTGAGACTTTGCTGAAGTTGCTTATCACCTTAAGGAGATTTGGGGCTGAGATGATGGGGTCTTCTTAATAGACAATCTTGTTATCTGCAGATAGAGGCAATTTGACTTCCTCTTTTCCTAATTGAATACCATTTATTTCTTTGTATTGCTTGATTGCTCTGGCCAGAATTTCCAATACTTTGTTGAACAGGAGTTGTGAGAGAGGGCACCCTTGTCTAGTGCCAGTTTTCAAAGGGAACGCTTTCAGTTTTTGCCCATTCAGTATGATATTGGCTGTGGGTTTGTCATAAATAGCTTTTATTATTTTGAGATGTGTTCTGTCCATACCTAGTTCATTGAGAGTTTTTAGCATAAAGGGCTATTGAATTTTGTCAAAGGCCTTCTCTGCATCTACTGAGATGATCATGTGATTTTTGTCTTTGATTCTGTTGTGATGGATTGTGTTTATAGATTTCCGTATGTTGAACCAGCCTTGCATCCCCAGCATGAAGCTGACTTGATCATGATGGATAAGCTTTTTGATGTGCTATTGGATTCAGTTTGCCAATATTTTATTGAAAATTTTCACAGCAATGTTCATCACCGATATTGGCCTGAAATTTTCTTTTTACTTGTGTCTCTGCCAGATTTTGGTATCAGGATGATGATGGTCTCATAAAATGAATTAGGGAACATTCCCTCTTTTTGTATTGTTTGGAATAGTTTCAGAAGGAATGGTACCGGCTCCTCTTTGTACGTCTAGTAGAATTCCGCTGTGAACCCATCTTGTCCTGGACTTTTTTTGGTTGGTAAGCTGTTAATTGCTGCCTCAACTTCAGACCTTGTTATTGGTCTATTCAGGGATTCAACTTCTTCCTGGTTCAGTCTTGGGAGGGTGTAAGTGTCCAGGAATTTGCTGATTCTTTATCTTTTAGATTGTAACACAAATGTCACTTTTTAAAATATAGCCTCTGATTAAAGTGTATCTCATTGCTTTGTTTATTTCCTTCATTGCCTATGTTATGACCTGTAATTATCATTTATCTACTTAGTTGGTGATATTCTCTGTTTCCAAAGAGAACATATACTCTATGTGGACAGGAACTCATATCTGTTTCATTTACATAGTCTGCTCAGCCTCTAGAATCCTGCCTGGAATGATATTAGAAATTTAAAAATACTTATTCAGAAAATGAGTGAATCCATTTCTAAAAATTAAACTATTCCAATGAGCTCAGCCATCAAATTGTTTATACATTTTCTTGAAAATACATACTGTCACACAAAATATTGCAACATTAGTAGATTCATGATCAGTAGATTACCAGCCATTTAATTGAAAATATATTATATAATACAGTTTTTATTGTGACTGTTTTGAGAAAAAAATATTTTTAAAATAAATAGATAAATTTATTTTGATATTTGAGACATTAAATTTGATATTGTATCTTTTAAAGCATGTTATGGTTTTCTAAAAGTGCAACACTAAATGATGTGTCTACTCCATTCTTGAAATGGAACAATTTACATTTACTGTAATATTTTAAATAACCTAATGTCTGCAGTGTATTAGACAAGATCAATTCAAATTTTGTATGCTTTCCTTTGGTATTGCCTATGGAATTTTGTAAACATTGGAGTCTGGGCATCTGTGTTTTTGTGTCATTTTGGTGAGCCTCAATGCGTCATGTATAACTACTTTCTTTTTCTTTTCTTTTGACCTGGAGTCTTGCTCTGTCACCTGGGCTGGAGTGCAGTGGTGCGATCTCAGCACACTGCAACCCCAATCTCCCAGGTTCAAGCAATTCAGTCTCAGCCTCCCCTGTAGCTAGGACTACAGATGCACACCACCATACCTGGCTAATTTTTGTATTTTTAGTAGAGATGAGGTTTCACCATATTGATCTGGCTGGTCTGGAACTCCTGACCTCAGGTAATGTACCCAACTTGGCCTCCCAAAGGGCTGGGATTACAGGTGTGAGCCACTGCACCCAACCATGTAAACTGTTTTCAACATTTTTTCTTTAGTTTTAAAATAACATAATTCATCTTTAATAATACTAATGTTTCAGTATCTTAAACTCATTTTTTAATTTTAACAAAATATGTAACAAGTGTCCCCAAAGAGCCATAATCTTATCATCCTTTAAAATACAGTTTTCTTTATATAAACCGAAGGCAAATATAGTTATTAAATTATTCACTCTGAAGAATTATGTTGTATTAGCCACATTTAAACATCTGTAACTATCTAATTTTTGCACAAAAAATACTTCTATGTAATGAATTATACCAGTTAGATAATTTTAAAGGTTTTTATATTAAACTTCTGAAGTAACAAGTGTGTATGTGATATACATAATACACATAAATACATTTTTCATCATACATTTGGTATACCACGGGCTTAAAAGACAAGTAGGAATTTTGACATCTGTTTCCTTTTAATAGTAGGCAAAATCATAAGCCTATTTATGATAACAAGAAAAAATGAATCACTTATGACTAAAATTTGACCCTACTCAAAATCTCAAAATAATTTTTTGTAATTGCCAGTACTGACTCAGCATCAAAATGAAAGTTATAAATGCAAAACACCATGTTTTGCTAGGATACTATAGATAATATTATTGGTGAAAAACTGTATTATTTAAGTTATAAGCCAAGAGTTCATAATTTTGAACAAAGAAAATAATGTATAGACATCATTTAACAGTCAATTAACTGCTTTTCTATCTTTTAAAAACCTCAATAGAACACACCTGCATTGATGGCGGTCACTCATCAAGAGAATAATTCTTCATGGGATGGGATAGAAACAAGGTGCCTTACTTAGAATTGTAGCCAATTCTCCAGGACAAAGAGTAAAATGAGAGAAACTCACCAAGTAATTGTAAACTCTCCATGTATGAACCCTCAAGTTCCTTCCCTCTTTTGAGTATGACTGCATAAATAGTGAATGTCACTATTATGTCAAAATCGAGGCTATGATATGCCTGAGAAGTGGATTCAGATACAATAATTCATATAAATGGTTGGATCTTTCTAAAAATAAATTCAAGTTTCAGGCAGGTATAAAAATACTTAGCATGTACATAGGGATGGGGGGCACTAAAAAGCAAAATTTAAGATAGGGCCATTTTGGGGTGAGGAATATGGAATAACAATAAAAATCTCTTTGGAAAATCTTCTTGGGAAAATAAGGAATCCTGTCTGATTTGCTGCTGCACATAGCAAGATTCTGAGATACAGGGAGAAAATACTTCTAGTTTCAGTATGGTTACATACTTGGTTATTCTATGAAAGAAAAAATACTGCTGTAAAAAATAAAATATTAAAAGATAAAAAATAATGTATATTTCTTAAAAATAATGGGCTGGAACAATTCTTTTTGTAAATTATCATTAAAAAAACAAAGTGAAAGGGTGGTGTACTATTGATATAAGGCAATGCTGGTAACCTCGAACAATGGAATAAATCACAGTGCTATGAACCATGATCCCAAGAAGTGTCAGGGAAAAGGTAGCTGCTGGCTTCCAAGGAGCCCTAGAAGGGTGCCATGCTGCAGGGGACTGTAGTGGGGAATAAGGTTGAAAGCCTGGAGAAAAGTGACAGAGAATGTCCAGCAGTCACTCAGACTGATGTAAAAGAATATATGAGAGCAAATAAGGAGATGTGACACAGAATGTTAAATTAGAGGTCTTTGGATCTACCTGATCAAGTAACATCATTGTTATCCCTAAGCAGGGGCTTCATGGGGGGAATGTTCAGTTCATATTTGGCTTTTTTAATAATACTGAATGAAATGTTCAGCCTGTGGTTTATTCTAGATGATGACAAAATTGGGTTCACGTGCTTGAGTAGTTATATTTGTGAAATAGACTATAAAGAGATTTATATTCAAAAAACTTCTGGGAAATCTTACCTTTAACCTATAACTTTCTTTCTATAAATTTGTGCCTTAATATTTGGTCTCCAATCCAAGTGAAATTTTCAACTCATTATTTCTTAACTACTCTAACTTGCTAAGTTTACCATTCTTTAATCACAATTTCAAAATCCAAAACACTCTGAAGATCTATTTCTAAAAATAATATATTGGTAGGAGAAAGTGAAGTGATGTGGCTTGTTTGTTAGATAAAAGAGGAAAATTACGAGAGAGAGGGAGGCACTATTCACAGAAATCCTATGAGATACTGCAGTTAATGTCCTATTTTATAGAGACTTTATGGCATGAAAAATGAGAGAGAAGGCAGGAGAGAAAGAGGAGAAGGAAGATAAAAGAAAGGAAGGAAGAGAAAAAGTGAAAGAGAGAGAAAGGGCAGAAGGAAGCAAGGAAGGTAGAGTGGACCTGGTTTAGACTGACACAAGGGTATTTACAATTTTTAACTTGCATAGCTGGGTGTAAATATTTATTTCATTGTTATATTTTTTTGGCTGAAAAGTGATGCTTACACCCCTGTGTGGAGGTGTTATATAACATATAGCAGATATAACTTTCCAAAATCTAAATATATTAATAAATTGAATTTTGAAACACATATGGCCTCAAGTGTTGAGCAAAGGTCTTTCAACATGTAGCTGAAGTAGATTACAGAAAATCAGAATTAAATAAATAAGTAGTACTTAACAAGTGAATTAATAACTGGAATAGTCTTGCCTGCTTTCCTTTCTCTCTTTTCTACCTAAATATTTACTTAAGAATATATCAGTGATAGCTACTTTAGTTACAACTATAATCAAGATAGTCATATTTTATATCTTAGTGGGTCTTCCCGTCTATTAATAAGACAGTTTCAGCAGAGTGTAAGTATTATATTGGAAGATACAGAGAATATTATGGGGACATATAAGAAACATACGAGGAGACATAAACATGAGACATACATGGGAATCTGGGGAGTTCAAATTCTTTGTATAATAGAATGAGTAAAATGTGAAGTTCCTAGGAATGATCAGAGGGAAAAAAATGGAGAAATAGGCCAATAACAACAGTAGTTAGTATGTACATAGCACCTACTTAGGAAGCAGGCACTTTTCACAGAAACCCTACGAGATAATGCGGTTAATATTCCTATTTTATAGAGACTTTATGGCATAAAAAATAAGTAAGATAGAATTCAGATAGTAGTGCACATGCAAATCTATTGTAGCATAGCCCTTTCATGTTGTCTGTATTATTTGCAAAGTAAGAAGGGCTCTCTCTCTCACATTAAATTTGATCCACTTAAACTGGATTACAGTCTGAATGTCTGAAATGCTAAAGAAAGACTGTTACCATGATTTCTTCCATTTGATATTATCGTATCTGTTTACACAATCATGTAATTAATTGCCAGCAACCCAGAACCATCTGTCTTCAATTGTAATCCTGTATAGAATGATTAAAGCTGATTTAATGATATGAAAGTTATAGCAATTCCATCACAAATGTGAAAGCAAAATAAACTATTTGCTTGTTTCCAGGTATAGTGATTAGTGAAACACACCACTTATTATATTTCTTAGAAATTAATTTTGAGTGTATAACAATACATTTCTTTACTTATTTATATTGATAAACCTACAGGATAAATACTTGAAATTCCTTTTTTTCTTTACAGGCTATTTATTTGAAATGCCAATTATATAGAGAATAAACATGTTTAAATTCTTTTTAGAGTTTTAGAAAAATATAAGAGGGCTTTGTAAGAAACATTAACAAATATTTTTGTCAAGCAATCTAAGCACAAATTTAAAAGAAAATAGTTCAAATAATATTTAAGCAGATAATAATATGATTGCTTTCCTTTAAAGGAAGTACATTTAGACTTACATTTGAAATATATGATACGTCTAATATATATCATAATAGTGTTGCATTTTGGTTTTATTCTACATAAAACCTATAACATAAGAATGATGCTTCTTTTGGTTGTAATAGGTGATTGTACTGAAAATCAAATTAAAGGCACAGTATATCCAAATTCAGTATTTGATAGTTCTTTTATAGACGTAAGACACAGATTAGCTTATTGGATTCTATGGAACAAAAAAAGAGTATTTAAAAAAGTTATTTACACATGCTTCCATGAAAACTATTTTGTAATTATTCAATTGCTAACAATTATACCCACTTTCTAAGTTATTTTAGGTTTCCATAGGAGAGAATGTTTATATGTAAAAAATGAAATAGAGTCCTTCTTTGGAATAGAAGGATTTTCTTTTTAAATATTTATTATGAAAACCTTGGCTGCTTTCTCCTTAAATCTCATTCTATTATATCATAGTTAGGTGTGGTTCTGAGAAATCATTTACTCTAGCCAAGTTTTTTAAAGCTTTTATAGTAATATCCCAAGTGAACCATTATCCTTGAGATGAGAGAAATGCCATCTGGCTATAATGTATATTGTCAGTATTCTTTTAGTGAACCAAGGGAATGCTGACAAAATTTAACCTGGCATTTAAAAAAGAAATAAGAAATGTGTATTAGTAAATGTATTTCTCGTGATCTAGAGCAAAATTATAAGGAAGAACATTCTATAAAGGCAATGATTAAGCTTCAGTTTTCCTAGTGGTTTGTCAACGACCTTTATGACAAATTTAGAGGACATTTCTTTTTTTTTTTTTTTTCTTTTGAGATGAAGTCTCACTCTGTCATCCAGCCTGGAGTGCAGAGGCACAATCTTGGCTCACTGCAACCTCCCCCTCCCAGGTTCAGGCAATTCTCTTGCCTCAGCCTCCTGAGTAGCTGGGATTACAGGCATGTGCCACCATGCCCAGCTAACTTTTGTATTTTCAGTAGAGACCAGGTTTCATCATGTTGGTCAGGCTGATCTCGAACTCCTAACCTTGTGATCCACCCGCCTCAGCCTCCCAAAGTGCTGGAATTACAGGCGTGAGCCACTGCGTCCGGCCTAGAGGACATTTCTAATATTTATATTGTTTCTCTGGTTTAATTTTTTAAATATTTAAGTAAAATTAGAATTGCATGAAAACATTTGAAGCATAATGAGTCAATTCCATTTTGAACTGAATTCTATCTGTAAATGGAGTTGATTGGTGCTTGCTTCTCTGGTGCTTCACCTCAATAACTTAGATATTTCTTTTTTTTCTTTTCTTTTTTTTTTTTTTTAACATGGATAAGCCTAAATAGCAATTCAGTAGTCTACTTGCAAATCTTCATTTTAAACTGCATACTCTTTGAGCAGTGATAGTGTATATTTTTATTTCTACCATTATGCCTAGCATAAAGACAATATTTTAAAAATGTTTGTTGAGTTGTCCTAAATTTAAATATTAGTTTAATAATAAAAATTTAGTTGTGATGATAGCAAAATAGAATTTTCCTTTTATTTCTTGCAGTCGTGTTCTTTTTCCAGGCAGAGATTTGAATCTGTAGTCTAGAATGAGTAGGTATCTTTAGGCAGAATTATTGGAGTCTTGAAAAGTTAAAAAAGATCCAGAGTTGAACCAAGTAAATAGCGTGGTCTGAAATGAGTATAATAATCAGGAACAGAAAAACAATGGCAGTCTTGAAGCCTTGAGAATAGATTTAGTCACCTGTGTACAGTGCAGAGTATGTGGAAACAGATGACAGGTAAGAAATCCTTGAAAATTGAGGCAGGATTAGCTTGTAGCTTCTGCTGCGATGAACAGGACAGCATGTGGAGACCCATATTGTGAACTTTTGCTCCAAGAACTGCTGCAGGAATGTTACCAGGAAAGCCGAGAGAATTCACGTTTCGAAGAAACTGGATTGCTACTGCAGGCTCCCTGAGATGCTGAAAAACTGCAAGTCTGCTTGCTTTCTCAATGGGGAGGCTCATGGTCTGAGACAAGTTCTTGGCCCTGGTCACTGGATGACTGGAAATAGACTCAGTGCTGCTGTAGGGGAATGGTGGGAGTGAGAACCACCTTTAGGACTGTGAGTTGGGTGGGAGTAGGGTTGGGTCTGTGACTGCTGTATTTCCTCCACTTTTCTGTTGACCTGTATAACTCAGCAGAGGCAATCATAATCCCTCTGGGAATATAACTCCATTGAATTGGGAACCACACACCAACCCCAATGGCAGAAGCAGCAAGCCCTGCCCAACAAGAGGCTGGGCTCAGACACACCTATCCCTACCCCCACCTGGTGGTCTTTCTCAACTCACCCTTGTAGCTGAAGACAAAGGTCATAAACTTTTGGGTGCCCTGTGGCCCTGTCTATCGCCTGACAAACCTGAATACTTAACTAGCTGTCTGTAGGGCAAGTTTGAATCCTCTGTATAGGACCACAGCTGATGAGCTGTTGGAAGTGTCACTTCCTGACTGGAGGCCAACCAACACAAAACCATCACCCTAAACAAGAATACAACCAAGGACTCTCACAGAGTCTACTTCACTCCCATGCTAACTCCACTGGAGCAGGTGCTGATATCCACAGCTGCAAGACCTGAAGATGGATCATATCAAATGACTCACTGCAGACACTCCCCAATAACAGCCTGGAGTCCAATAGCTCTGCTAGGGGGAAAGACCCAGAATAGCAAAAACAATAACTGTAGTTTGTCTCTTGGGAAGCCCCATTTCAAGAGGAAGTAAGAGAGCACCACATCAAGGGAGCACCCCATGGGACAAAAGAATATGATCAGCAGCCCTTGAATCCCAGATCGCCCCTCTGACATAGTCTACTCCAATTAAAAGGAATCAAGAAAACAATTCTGGTAATATGACAAAACGAGATTCTTTCACAGCCCTGAAAGATCATACCAGCTTACCAGCAATGGATCCAAACAAAGATAAAATCTCTGAACAGTCAGAAAAAGAATTCAGAAGTTTGATTATAAATGTAATCAAAGAGTCATCAGAGAAGGATGGAGTCTAACTTGAAATAAANCTCTGAATTGCCAGAAAAACAAATTCAGAAGCTCGACTATTAAGCTAATAAAAGCAGCTCCAGAAAAAGGTGAAGTCCAACTTAAAGAAATCAAAAACATGATACAAGATATGAAAGGAAAATTCTTCAGTGAAATAGCATAAATAAAAACAATCACAACTTCTGGAAATCAAGGATACAATTAGAGAAATGCAAAGTGCACTGAAAAAGTCTCAGCAATAGAATAGAATAAGCAGAAGAAAGAACCTCAGAACTCAAAGACAAGGCCTTCAAATTAACCCAATACATCAAAGACAAAGAAAAAAGAATTAAAAAAAAAACCCTCCAGGAAATTGGGACCATGTTGAACATCCAAATCTAAGAATAATTGATGTTCCCAAGGAAGAAGATAAATCTAAAAGTTTGGAAATCATATTTGAGAGAATAATCAAAGAAAATTTCCCTGACCTTGCTAGAGATCTAGACATCCAAATATAAGAAGAGCAAGGAACACCTGGGAAATTCATCCCAAAAAGATCATTGTCTAGCCACACAGTCATCAGTTTGTCTAAAGTCAAGAGGAAAGAAAGGATCTTAACAGCTATGAGGCAAAAGCATCAGGTAACCTCTAAAGGAAAACCTATCAGATTAACAACAGATTTCTTAAAAGAAATTTTACAAGCTAGAAGGGATTGGTGTCCTATCTTTAGCATCTTTAAACAAAGCAATTATCAGCCAAGAAATTTTTTATCCAGCAAAACTAAGCTTCAGAAATGAAGAAACAATACAGTTTTTTTGAGATAAACAAATGCTGTTTGTCACTACCAAGCCAACACTATAAGCACTGCTGAAAGACACTCTATATCTTAAAACAAAATTTTGAAATACACATAAATAGAACCTCCTTAAAGCATAGCTCTCATAGGACCTTTATAACAATAACAAGATTAAAAACAACAACAAGGTAGTCAGGCAATAAATGCCACCATGTATAGAATAGTACCTCATATCTCAATACTAACATCGGATGTATATGGCCTAAATGCTCCACTTAAAATACACAGGATGGCAGAATGAACTAGAATTCACAGAACAAGTTTCTGCTATCTTCAGGAGACTCAACTAACACATAAAGACTTGCATAAACTTAAAGGGGTGGAAAAGATAGTTCATGCAAATAAACACCAAAATCATGCAGGATAACTATTCTTATATCAGACAACACAAACTTTAAAGCAACAGCAGTTAAAAAAGGCAAAAAGGGACATTATATAATGATAAAAGGACTAGTCCAACAGGTATGTTCCTGACACTGGAGCTCCCAAAAATTATTACCAGACTTAAAAAATGAAGTAGATGGCAATGCAATACTAGTGGGAGACTTCAATACTCTACTGACAGCACTAGTCATGTAATCAAGATAGAAACAATGGACTTCAACAATACCCTAGAGCAAATGAACTTAACAGATATTTACAGAATATTCTACCCAAAAACTGCAGAATATACATACTGTTCATTAGCACATGGAACATTCTTGAAGATAGACCATGTAATAGGTGGTCTAGAATATAATTGGTTCTGTCTTTTCCTTACTTTTTTATTATTATTATTATTGAGACAGAGTCTCACTGTGTTGTCCAGGCTGGAGTGCAGTGGTGCAGTCTCAGCTCACTGCAGCCTTCGTCTCACAGGTTTAAAAGATTCTCCTGCCTCAGTCTCTCAAGTAGCTGGGATACAGGCACATAGCACCACGCCTAGCTAATTTTTTTTTTTTTTTTTTAAGTAGAGGCAGGGTTTCACCCTGTTGGCAGTTTGGTCCCAAACTCCTGACCTCAAATGATCCACCTGCCTTGGCCTCCTGAAGTGCTGGGATTAGAGGCATAAGCCATTGCACCTAGCCTCTTCTCCCTATTTTTGAATCTCACATTATTTAAGGTGATCCTTAAAACCAGTTTGCCTACAAAAAACCTTTCCAGTTTACTCTTGATGTCCAGAAGTATTTATTATCTGTCACTTCTATTCTCAAATTGGTTCAAGTTTACATAAATATAATTTGGTAACACAACAATAAATACCCATTTCACTGTTATGTATTATGCATGCTTATTTTAAATAAACACATCTGTAAAATATGAGAAGAAATAATTTGTTTCTTGGAATGAAACAAACTGCAAATAGCAAAAGAAAAAAAATCAGAGAAAAAAATGACTATTAAATGGACTGAGCTAAGCACAGTAATTATGAATATTATTATTTTTTAATTTAGAGTAACTTACTTTTGTAGAATAATTTAGAAATGTAGAAGTGCTATGAGGAAAACTCCTAATGGTGATGAATCTCAAATCTTGATAATTTATCTCTTTTCAATGGCTAAATAGAAATCTATAATAATAGGCAAACACTTAATTTTTTAACTAAAATTACCTGTATTTAAGTTACAGATTGTAATACGCTAGTATTACTGTAGTAGTACAGAATACATTAGTAGTACAGAATAATGGTCTTGCATAAAGAAAATAAAATTCAGACTCAGAAAGTGATCTTTGTATTATATTTAAACTGGTAAGCATCCATTTACCACTTCTGAATCTTACCTTCTTTTCCCTATTATATAAGTTTTGACATTAAAACTTTGTAATGGAGAACACAGTTTCTAATAACATTGAGCAAAAGCAAATGATCCAATTATGTAATAATACTTTTTATGAAAGGTGTAGAGGATACAGTATATGATAGTTACTTTCTCTCTTTGGTTTCCATGTTGTTAAGAAAATATTTTGAGACTTGTAAAAATGAATAACTCTATAGATCAGCGCATCATACAAAACCAGAACGAGCTGATTCATCAGAAAAATCTGTTAACCACAGGACGGATATTTGTTTTTAAATAAACTATCTTCTATGGATCTAAGCCATAACAGGAAGCAGAATTGTGGCTCAAAAGGTAATACTCTTTTAGTATAGCCCAGTATCCTGGATTCAATAGAAATATTTTACCTTCTTAGTGGTTTTATGAATGTTTTTCAGTAAATTTTCTTCTAACTTAAGAAAGCCACAAATGTATGGAACTGTACTTTTTAAAAAATATAATTTTGTCTTGACATAGTCTTAAATACCTTAATCATTTATTTATTACCCTTTTCTCACTGAAGTTTCTCAGTATAAGATTTTGTCATAAATCTTGTCATTTTACATTAAATCTAATTAATGGTTATATTAAGCATGAATTTCATTCACTCTATAAATGAAAAAGACCTTCACTATTTTTCGAACTGAGAAATCTCACAAAGCTAACAAACTATGTAATAGTTTATTAAATTAATTTAATTTTATTGCACAGTATGCCTATTTTCTTCCAGTGACTACACAGGAATCATATAAAAATAAACAGATATGACCCTGTCCTCAAGTTGCTTACAATAGAATATGTTATCTATCTATCTAGAATGTAACCTTTAATAGTAAACATTCTAACAAAAAAGTTTCACTATGATAGTAAAAATTGTTTCTCAAGAGAGTAGCTGTTATTTATTGCTTGACATTAAATTATATGCTATCACTGTACCAGCTGCATATCTACCTTGTCTTATCAAACAATCATAGCAATCTTGTCAGTTCTATTAGCAAAGAAAGAACTGAGTCTCCAAGAAGTTGAAAATCTGGCCTAGGATCCCGCAATTACTTGTGGCAGATTCAAGGTTATAGATCTGTCTAGCTTGAAAGAGTAAGATTTCTTCACAATAGTATACATCCCTCTTTCTGAGAAATAAAATTGAAGATTGGTTATTGAATATGAAAATTTTGACTTATTTGATAAACATACGAGCCCCAAATCAAGGCTTGTCCACTTTAATTAGCTTGATTTCTAATGTAGTTTGTTTCTACCTGGTATACAAATCATGATCCTTAAGAACTATATGTGTGTACAGTATTTGTGGTAAATATTAAGACATGACACAATGTGACTTTCTTCTATGATACCTTATGGATTTATGAGCCAATTAGGCATCCTGTAGACATAGCGATGCCCTTTCTTCTCCATAAGTACTAGAATGGCCCTGACAACTACAATACAAATAGAGATTAATATTTCTGCCAAGTTTTAATCCATTTTTACAATCTTCAGTGTGTAACATTAATTATATGAGATTAGGAAGGGGAGCATGAAGCTTATAAAACATCAAAACTTAATATGCCAGTAATACATTTCACCACATTTGCAATGAAAATAGGCAGTTCTTAAAACATGTACCCCTTTAGGTGGAGTCTTGATGACAATGCCTCCCTAAGGCATTATTAGGCAGGAGGTGATGCCAAAATTCTCTTCTCTTAATTAATTCACACTTTATGGTTTAAGTTTGTTATAATAAAATATTCATCCAAAGAAAAAGAAATGACTTTGCTGTGCTAGGATAAGACTGAGATCAGTGCAAAATGCATGAATCAACCTGTATATTGGGTAAGATTAATTTTGTTTTCTTGGTGCTTTGTAGCCAAATGGAATACTCCTTCCACACGAGCTTTTGGCCTGTCTCCACAAACTATAATTGTAAGAATTAAGAGAAAAATTCAGAGTCCTCAAGTATACTTCTTAACATTTTATAAATATATTACCCTTTAACCAAACACACTAAATATCTTTACCAGGAGTTTTCTGTCATTGTTTGTTAGAACACATGCAAACACATACACATTTCACATGTACAAAAAAAAGAAAAATAATAGCTCATTAAGTACGTATTTCTAGAGTTCTTTTACCACCAAATAAGGTTGATGTTAAGAATTGGAATTTAATTATTTTAATTAATTGCAGTCATTTATTGAAGACTGGTAAAATTTTAAATAACTATAACTAAATGTTAAATTTACATACTCTAGGGAATTATGGATTAAACCCCCTTTAAATAACTAAGGTGAATTTTGAAAGTGGACATTAGTGAAAGGCTGTTAGTGGGGCCTGATACTTTGCAAAAGAAGATTGTCAACTATAGAATTTTTAGTGAAATGTAAGAATAACATATTCCACATTGCATACATAAAGAGCACATATACAAATTTGGCAGCCATTTAAAGAAAGTGTTCATATTTCTATTCTAGGAATTAGACTACATGACTATAAAATTGGCATCTATGTAAATTATTTCCAAACAGCAGTCTGGAAGAAAATATCACAGTGGTTGCTGCATGATATTTTTGTGTACATGTTACTGTGAATGGTGTGTGTGCCTGTCAGTGTTCATGAGTGTGAGAAGAGAATCTTAATACTCTTTACAAATTACCTAGAAATCATGTACATGCTAAAGACCAGGAGTTGAAACCAGGTTCCAGCTTCCAACCTTGTGGTTTTATGTATTCTGGCAGCCACTGTATCTCTGAAACTATTCTCCAATTTGTAAAACATAGGAAAAAGAATAAATTGTTCCAAAGATTCTCTTTTGCCTTTGAAAATCCCAACTATGTAAATTTTTTTTTTTTTTTTTT